>NW_027139608.1:2500-136935 GCF_035084215.1 Heptranchias perlo | reverse complement strand
TACCAAGGTATATGGAGACCAGAACTGTGCACAGTGCTCCGAGTGTGGTCTAACCAAGGTATATGGAGACCAGAACTGTGCACAGTGCTCCAAGTGTGGTCTAACCAAGGTATATGGAGACCAGAACTGTGCACAGTGCTCCAAGTGTGGTCTAACCAAGGTATATGGAGACCAGAACTGTGCACAGTGCTCCAAGTGTGGTCTAACCAAGGTATATGGAGACCAGAACTGTGCACAGTGCTCCCAGTGTGGTCTAACCAGGTATATGGAGACCAGAACTGTGCACAGTGCTCCAAGTGTGGTCTAACCAAGGTATATGGAGACCAGAACTGTGCACAGTGCTCCAAGTGTGGTCTAACCAAGGTATATGGAGACCAGAACTGTGCACAGTGCTCCAAGTGTGGTCTAACCGAGGTATATGGAGACCCAGAGACTGTGCACAGTGCTCCGAGTGTGGTCTAACCAAGGTATATGGAGACCGGAACTGTGCACAGTGCTCCAAGTGTGGTCTAACCGAGTATATGGAGACCAGAACTGTGCACAGTGCTCCGAGTGTGGTCTAACCAAGGTATATGGAGACCAGAACTGTGCACAGTGCTCCAAGTGTGGTCTAACCAAGGTATATGGAGACCAGAACTGTGCACAGTGCTCCGAGTGTGGTCTAACCAAGGTATATGGAGACCAGAACTGTGCACAGTGCTCCAAGTGTGGTCTAACCAAGGTATATGGAGACCGGAACTGTGCACAGTGCTCCAAGTGTGGTCTAACCCAGGTATATGGAGACCAGAACTGTGCACAGTGCTCCAAGTGTGGTCTAACCAAGGTATATGGAGACCAGAACTGTGCACAGTGCTCCAAGTGTGGTCTAACCAAGGTATATGGAGACCAGAACTGTGCACAGTGCTCCGAGTGTGGTCTAACCAAGGTATATGGAGACCAGAACTGTGCACAGTGCTCCAAGTGTGGTCTAACCCAGGTATATGGAGACCGGAACTGTGCACACTGCTCCAAGTGTGGTCTAACCAAGGTATATGGAGACCAGAACTGTGCACAGTGCTCCGAGTGTGGTCTAACCCAGGTATATGGAGACCAGAACTGTGCACAGTGCTCCGAGTGTGGTCTAACCAAGGTATATGGAGACCGGAACTGTGCACAGTGCTCCGAGTGTGGTCTAACCAAGGTATATGGAGACCAGAACTGTGCACAGTGCTCCAAGTGTGGTCTAACCCAGGTATATGGAGACCAGAACTGTGCACAGTGCTCCGAGTGTGGTCTAACCAAGGTATATGGAGACCAGAACTGTGCACAGTGCTCCAGTGTGGTCTAACCAAGGTATATGGAGACCAGAACTGTGCACAGTGCTCCGAGTGTGGTCTAACCAAGGTATATGGAGACCGGAACTGTGCACAGTGCTCCGAGTGTGGTCTAACCAAGGTATATGGAGACCAGAACTGTGCACAGTGCTCCAAGTGTGGTCTAACCAAGGTATATGGAGACCAGAACTGTGCACAGTGCTCCAAGTGTGGTCTAACCAAGGTATATGGAGACCAGAACTGTGCACAGTGCTCCAAGTGTGGTCTAACCAAGGTATATGGAGACCAGAACTATGCACAGTGCTCCCAGTGTGGTCTAACCCAGGTATATGGAGACCAGAACTGTGCTCAGTGCTCCAAGTGTGGTCTAACCAAGGTATATGGAGACCAGAACTGTGCACAGTGCTCCAAGTGTGGTCTAACCAAGGTATATGGAGACCAGAACTGTGCACAGTGAGCCAAGTGTGGTCTAACCGAGGTATATGGAGACCAGAACTGTGCACAGTGCTCCGAGTGTGGTCTAACCAAGGTATATGGAGACCAGAACTGTGCACAGTGCTCCAAGTGTGGTCTAACCAAGGTATATGGAGACCAGAACTGTGCACAGTGCTCCAAGTGTGGTCTAACCGAGGTATATGGAGACCAGGACTGTGCACAGTGCTCCAAGTGTGGTCTAACCAAGGTATATGGAGACCAGAACTGTGCACAGTGCTCCAAGTGTGGTCTAACCCAGGTATATGGAGACCAGAACTGTGCACAGTGCTCCGAGTGTGGTCTAACCCAGGTATATGGAGACCAGAACTGTGCACAGTGCTCCGAGTGTGGTCTAACCAAGGTATATGGAGACCAGAACTGTACACAGTGCTCCGAGTGTGGTCTAACCAAGGTTTATGGAGACCAGAACTGTGCACAGTGCTCCAAGTGTGGTCTAACCCAGGTATATGGAGACCAGAACTGTGCACAGTGCTCCGAGTGTGGTCTAACCAAGGTATATGGAGACCAGAACTGTGCACAGTGCTCCAGTGTGGTCTAACCAAGGTATATGGAGACCAGAACTGTGCACAGTGCTCCGAGTGTGGTCTAACCAAGGTATATGGAGACCAGAACTGTGCACAGTGCTCCGAGTGTGGTCTAACCAAGGTATATGGAGACCAGAACTGTGCACAGTGCTCCAAGTGTGGTCTAACCAAGGTATATGGAGACCAGAACTGTGCACAGTGCTCCAAGTGTGGTCTAACCAAGGTATATGGAGACCAGAACTGTGCACAGTGCTCCAAGCGTGGTCTAACCAAGGTATATGGAGACCAGAACTGTGCACAGTGCTCCCAGTGTGGTCTAACCAAGGTATATGGAGACCAGAACTGTGCACAGTGCTCCGAGTGTGGTCTAACCAAGGTATATGGAGACCAGAACTGTGCACAGTGCTCCGAGTGTGGTCTAACCAAGGTATATGGAGACCAGAACTGTGCACAGTGCTCCAAGTGTGGTCTAACCAAGGTATATGGAGACCAGAACTGTGCACAGTGCTCCAAGTGTGGTCTAACCAAGGTATATGGAGACCAGAACTGTGCACAGTGCTCCAAGTGTGGTCTAACCAAGGTATATGGAGACCAGAACTGTGCACAGTGCTCCCAGTGTGGTCTAACCCAGGTATATGGAGACCAGAACTGTGCACAGTGCTCCAAGTGTGGTCTAACCAAGGTATATGGAGACCAGAACTGTGCACAGTGCTCCAAGTGTGGTCTAACCAAGGTATATGGAGACCAGAACTGTGCACAGTGAGCCAAGTGTGGTCTAACCGAGGTATATGGAGACCAGAACTGTGCACAGTGCTCCGAGTGTGGTCTAACCAAGGTATATGGAGACCAGAACTGTGCACAGTGCTCCAAGTGTGGTCTAACCAAGGTATATGGAGACCAGAACTGTGCACAGTGCTCCAAGTGTGGTCTAACCGAGGTATATGGAGACCAGGACTGTGCACAGTGCTCCAAGTGTGGTCTAACCAAGGTATATGGAGACCAGAACTGTGCACAGTGCTCCAAGTGTGGTCTAACCCAGGTATATGGAGACCAGAACTGTGCACAGTGCTCCGAGTGTGGTCTAACCCAGGTATATGGAGACCAGAACTGTGCACAGTGCTCCGAGTGTGGTCTAACCAAGGTATATGGAGACCAGAACTGTACACAGTGCTCGAGTGTGGTCTAACCAAGGTATATGGAGACCAGAACTGTGCACAGTGCTCCAAGTGTGGTCTAACCAGGTATATGGAGACCAGAACTGTGCACAGTGCTCCGAGTGTGGTCTAACCAAGGTATATGGAGACCAGAACTGTGCACAGTGCTCCCAGTGTGGTCTAACCAAGGTATATGGAGACCAGAACTGTGCACAGTGCTCCGAGTGTGGTCTAACCAAGGTATATGGAGACCAGAACTGTGCACAGTGCTCCGAGTGTGGTCTAACCAAGGTATATGGAGACCAGAACTGTGCACAGTGCTCCAAGTGTGGTCTAACCAAGGTATATGGAGACCAGAACTGTGCACAGTGCTCCAAGTGTGGTCTAACCAAGGTATATGGAGACCAGAACTGTGCACAGTGCTCCAAGTGTGGTCTAACCAAGGTATATGGAGACCAGAACTGTGCACAGTGCTCCCAGTGTGGTCTAACCCAGGTATATGGAGACCAGAACTGTGCACAGTGCTCCAAGTGTGGTCTAACCAAGGTATATGGAGACCAGAACTGTGCACAGTGCTCCAAGTGTGGTCTAACCAAGGTATATGGAGACCAGAACTGTGCACAGTGAGCCAAGTGTGGTCTAACCGAGGTATATGGAGACCAGAACTGTGCACAGTGCTCCGAGTGTGGTCTAACCAAGGTATATGGAGACCGGAACTGTGCACAGTGCTCCAAGTGTGGTCTAACCGAGGTATATGGAGACCAGAACTGTGCACAGTGCTCCGAGTGTGGTCTAACCAAGGTATATGGAGACCAGAACTGTGCACAGTGCTCCAAGTGTGGTCTAACCAAGGTATATGGAGACCAGAACTGTGCACAGTGCTCCGAGTGTGGTCTAACCAAGGTATATGGAGACCAGAACTGTGCACAGTGCTCCAAGTGTGGTCTAACCAAGGTATATGGAGACCGGAACTGTGCACAGTGCTCCAAGTGTGGTCTAACCCAGGTATATGGAGACCAGAACTGTGCACAGTGCTCCAAGTGTGGTCTAACCAAGGTATATGGAGACCAGAACTGTGCACAGTGCTCCAAGTGTGGTCTAACCAAGGTATATGGAGACCAGAACTGTGCACAGTGCTCCGAGTGTGGTCTAACCAAGGTATATGGAGACCAGAACTGTGCACAGTGCTCCAAGTGTGGTCTAACCCAGGTATATGGAGACCGGAACTGTGCACAGTGCTCCAAGTGTGGTCTAACCAAGGTATATGGAGACCAGAACTGTGCACAGTGCTCCGAGTGTGGTCTAACCCAGGTATATGGAGACCAGAACTGTGCACAGTGCTCCGAGTGTGGTCTAACCAAGGTATATGGAGACCGGAACTGTGCACAGTGCTCCGAGTGTGGTCTAACCAAGGTATATGGAGACCAGAACTGTGCACAGTGCTCCAAGTGTGGTCTAACCCAGGTATATGGAGACCAGAACTGTGCACAGTGCTCCGAGTGTGGTCTAACCAAGGTATATGGAGACCAGAACTGTGCACAGTGCTCCAGTGTGGTCTAACCAAGGTATATGGAGAACAGAACTGTGCACAGTGCTCCGAGTGTGGTCTAACCAAGGTATATGGAGACCGGAACTGTGCACAGTGCTCCGAGTGTGGTCTAACCAAGGTATATGGAGACCAGAACTGTGCACAGTGCTCCAAGTGTGGTCTAACCAAGGTATATGGAGACCAGAACTGTGCACAGTGCTCCAAGTGTGGTCTAACCAAGGTATATGGAGACCAGAACTGTGCACAGTGCTCCAAGTGTGGTCTAACCAAGGTATATGGAGACCAGAACTGTGCACAGTGCTCCCAGTGTGGTCTAACCCAGGTATATGGAGACCAGAACTGTGCACATTGCTCCAAGTGTGGTCTAACCAAGGTATATGGAGACCAGAACTGTGCACAGTGCTCCAAGTGTGGTCTAACCAAGGTATATGGAGACCAGAACTGTGCACAGTGAGCCAAGTGTGGTCTAACCGAGGTATATGGAGACCAGAACTGTGCACAGTGCTCCGAGTGTGGTCTAACCAAGGTATATGGAGACCAGAACTGTGCACAGTGCTCCAAGTGTGGTCTAACCAAGGTATATGGAGACCAGAACTGTGCACAGTGCTCCAAGTGTGGTCTAACCGAGGTATATGGAGACCAGGACTGTGCACAGTGCTCCAAGTGTGGTCTAACCAAGGTATATGGAGACCAGAACTGTGCACAGTGCTCCAAGTGTGGTCTAACCCAGGTATATGGAGACCAGAACTGTGCACAGTGCTCCGAGTGTGGTCTAACCCAGGTATATGGAGACCAGAACTGTGCACAGTGCTCCGAGTGTGGTCTAACCAAGGTATATGGAGACCAGAACTGTACACAGTGCTCCGAGTGTGGTCTAACCAAGGTATATGGAGACCAGAACTGTGCACAGTGCTCCAAGTGTGGTCTAACCCAGGTATATGGAGACCAGAACTGTGCACAGTGCTCCGAGTGTGGTCTAACCAAGGTATATGGAGACCAGAACTGTGCACAGTGCTCCCAGTGTGGTCTAACCAAGGTATATGGAGACCAGAACTGTGCACAGTGCTCCGAGTGTGGTCTAACCAAGGTATATGGAGACCAGAACTGTGCACAGTGCTCCGAGTGTGGTCTAACCAAGGTATATGGAGACCAGAACTGTGCACAGTGCTCCAAGTGTGGTCTAACCAAGGTATATGGAGACCAGAACTGTGCACAGTGCTCCAAGTGTGGTCTAACCAAGGTATACGGAGACCAGAACTGTGCACAGTGCTCCGAGTGTGGTCTAACCAAGGTATATGGAGACCAGAACTGCGCACAGTGCTCCAAGTGTGGTCCAACCAAGGTATATGGAGACCAGAACTGTGCACAGTGCTCCGAGTGTGGTCTAACCAAGGTATATGGAGACCAGAACTGTGCACAGTGCTCCGAGTGTGGTCTAACCAAGGTATATGGAGACCAGAACTGCGCACAGTGCTCCAAGTGTGGTCTAACCAAGGTATACGGAGACCAGAACTGTGCACAGTGCTCCAAGTGCGGTCTAACCAAGGTATATGGAGACCAGAACTGTGCACAGTGCTCCAAGTGTGGTCTAACCAAGGTATATGGAGACCAGAACTGTGCACAGTGCTCCAAGTGCGGTCTAACCAAGGTATATGGAGACCAGAACTGTGCACAGTGCTCCGAGTGTGGTCTAACCAAGGTATACGGAGACCAGAACTGTGCACAGTGCTCCGAGTGTGGTCTAACCAAGGTATACGGAGACCAGAACTGTGCACAGTGCTCCGAGTGTGGTCTAACCAAGGTATATGGAGACCAGAACTGTGCACAGTGCTCCGAGTGTGGTCTAACCAAGGTATATGGAGACCAGAACTGTGCACAGTGCTCCGAGTGTGGTCTAACCAAGGTATATGGAGACCAGAACTGTGCACAGTGCTCCGAGTGTGGTCTAACCAAGGTATATGGAGACCAGAACTGTGCACAGTGCTCCGAGTGTGGTCTAACCAAGGTATATGGAGACCAGAACTGTGCACAGTGCTCCAAGTGTGGTCTAACCAAGGTATATGGAGACCAGAACTGTGCACAGTGCTCCGAGTGTGGTCTAACCAAGGTATATGGAGACCAGAACTGTGCACAGTGCTCCGAGTGTGGTCTAACCAAGGTATATGGAGACCAGAACTGTGCACAGTGCTCCGAGTGTGGTCTAACCAAGGTATATGGAGACCAGAACTGTGCACAGTGCTCCAAGTGTGGTCTAACCAAGGTATATGGAGACCAGAACTGTGCACAGTGCTCCAAGTGTGGTCTAACCAAGGTATATGGAGACCAGAACTGTGCACAGTGCTCCGAGTGTGGTCTAACCAAGGTATATGGAGACCAGAACTGTGCACAGTGCTCCGAGTGTGGTCTAACCAAGGTATATGGAGACCAGAACTGTGCACAGTGCTCCGAGTGTGGTCTAACCAAGGTATATGGAGACCAGAACTGTGCACAGTGCTCCGAGTGTGGTCTAACCAAGGTATATGGAGACCGGAACTGTGCACAGTGCTCCGAGTGTGGTCTAACCAAGGTATATGGAGACCAGAACTGTGCACAGTGCTCCGAGTGTGGTCCAACCAAGGTATATGGAGACCAGAACTGTGCACAGTGCTCCGAGTGTGGTCTAACCAAGGTATATGGAGACCAGAACTGTGCACAGTGCTCCGAGTGTGGTCTAACCAAGGTATATGGAGACCAGAACTGTGCACAGTGCTCCGAGTGTGGTCTAACCAAGGTATATGGAGACCAGAACTGTGCACAGTGCTCCGAGTGTGGTCTAACCAAGGTATATGGAGACCAGAACTGTGCACAGTGCTCCAAGTGTGGTCTAACCAAGGTATATGGAGACCAGAACTGTGCACAGTGCTCCGAGAGTGGTCTAACCAAGGTATATGGAGACCAGAACTGTGCACAGTGCTCCGAGTGTGGTCTAACCAAGGTATATGGAGACCAGAACTGTGCACAGTGCTCCGAGTGTGGTCTAACCAAGGTATATGGAGACCAGAACTGTGCACAGTGCTCCGAGTGTGGTCTAACCAAGGTATATGGAGACCAGAACTGTGCACAGTGCTCCGAGTGTGGTCCAACCAAGGTATATGGAGACCAGAACTGTGCACAGTGCTCCGAGTGTGGTCTAACCAAGGTATATGGAGACCAGAACTGTGCACAGTGCTCCGAGTGTGGTCTAACCAAGGTATATGGAGACCAGAACTGTGCACAGTGCTCCGAGTGTGGTCTAACCAAGGTATATGGAGACCAGAACTGTGCACAGTGCTCCAAGTGTGGTCTAACCGAGGTATATGGAGACCAGAACTGTGCACAGTGCTCCAAGTGTGGTCTAACCAAGGTATATGGAGACCAGAACTGTGCACAGTGCTCCAAGTGTGGTCTAACCGAGGTATATGGAGACCAGAACTGTGCACAGTGCTCCAAGTGTGGTCTAACCAAGGTATATGGAGACCAGAACTGTGCACAGTGCTCCGAGTGTGGTCTAACCGAGGTATATGGAGACCAGAACTGTGCACAGTGCTCCAAGTGTGGTCTAACCAAGGTATATGGAGACCAGAACTGTGCACAGTGCTCCGAGTGTGGTCTAACCAAGGTATATGGAGACCAGAACTGTGCACAGTGCTCCAAGTGTGGTCTAACCAAGGTATATGGAGACCAGAACTGTGCACAGTGCTCCGAGTGTGGTCTAACCAAGGTATATGGAGACCAGAACTGTGCACAGTGCTCCAAGTGTGGTCTAACCCAGGTATATGGAGACCAGAACTGTGCACAGTGCTCCGAGTGTGGTCTAACCAAGGTATATGGAGACCAGAACTGTGCACAGTGCTCCAAGTGTGGTCTAACCCAGGTATATGGAGACCAGAACTGTGCACAGTGCTCCAAGTGTGGTCTAACCAAGGTATATGGAGACCAGAACTGTGCACAGTGCTCCGAGTGTGGTCTAACCCAGGTATATGGAGACCAGAACTGTGCACAGTGCTCCGAGTGTGGTCTAACCAAGGTATATGGAGACCGGAACTGTGCACAGTGCTCCGAGTGTGGTCTAACCAAGGTATATGGAGACCAGAACTGTGCACAGTGCTCCAAGTGTGGTCTAACCCAGGTATATGGAGACCAGAACTGTGCACAGTGCTCCGAGTGTGGTCTAACCAAGGTATATGGAGACCAGAACTGTGCACAGTGCTCCCAGTGTGGTCTAACCAAGGTATATGGAGACCAGAACTGTGCACAGTGCTCCGAGTGTGGTCTAACCAAGGTATATGGAGACCAGAACTGTGCACAGTGCTCCGAGTGTGGTCTAACCAAGGTATATGGAGACCAGAACTGTGCACAGTGCTCCAAGTGTGGTCTAACCAAGGTATATGGAGACCAGAACTGTGCACAGTGCTCCAAGTGTGGTCTAACCAAGGTATATGGAGACCAGAACTGTGCACAGTGCTCCAAGTGTGGTCTAACCAAGGTATATGGAGACCAGAACTGTGCACAGTGCTCCCAGTGTGGTCTAACCCAGGTATATGGAGACCAGAACTGTGCACAGTGCTCCAAGTGTGGTCTAACCAAGGTATATGGAGACCAGAACTGTGCACAGTGCTCCAAGTGTGGTCTAACCAAGGTATATGGAGACCAGAACTGTGCACAGTGAGCCAAGTGTGGTCTAACCGAGGTATATGGAGACCAGAACTGTGCACAGTGCTCCGAGTGTGGTCTAACCAAGGTATATGGAGACCAGAACTGTGCACAGTGCTCCAAGTGTGGTCTAACCAAGGTATATGGAGACCAGAACTGTGCACAGTGCTCCAAGTGTGGTCTAACCGAGGTATATGGAGACCAGGACTGTGCACAGTGCTCCAAGTGTGGTCTAACCAAGGTATATGGAGACCAGAACTGTGCACAGTGCTCCAAGTGTGGTCTAACCCAGGTATATGGAGACCAGAACTGTGCACAGTGCTCCGAGTGTGGTCTAACCCAGGTATATGGAGACCAGAACTGTGCACAGTGCTCCGAGTGTGGTCTAACCAAGGTATATGGAGACCAGAACTGTACACAGTGCTCCGAGTGTGGTCTAACCAAGGTATATGGAGACCAGAACTGTGCACAGTGCTCCAAGTGTGGTCTAACCCAGGTATATGGAGACCAGAACTGTGCACAGTGCTCCGAGTGTGGTCTAACCAAGGTATATGGAGACCAGAACTGTGCACAGTGCTCCCAGTGTGGTCTAACCAAGGTATATGGAGACCAGAACTGTGCACAGTGCTCCGAGTGTGGTCTAACCAAGGTATATGGAGACCAGAACTGTGCACAGTGCTCCGAGTGTGGTCTAACCAAGGTATATGGAGACCAGAACTGTGCACAGTGCTCCAAGTGTGGTCTAACCAAGGTATATGGAGACCAGAACTGTGCACAGTGCTCCAAGTGTGGTCTAACCAAGGTATATGGAGACCAGAACTGTGCACAGTGCTCCAAGTGTGGTCTAACCAAGGTATATGGAGACCAGAACTGTGCACAGTGCTCCCAGTGTGGTCTAACCCAGGTATATGGAGACCAGAACTGTGCACAGTGCTCCAAGTGTGGTCTAACCAAGGTATATGGAGACCAGAACTGTGCACAGTGCTCCAAGTGTGGTCTAACCAAGGTATATGGAGACCAGAACTGTGCACAGTGAGCCAAGTGTGGTCTAACCGAGGTATATGGAGACCAGAGCTGTGCACAGTGCTCCGAGTGTGGTCTAACCAAGGTATATGGAGACCGGAACTGTGCACAGTGCTCCAAGTGTGGTCTAACCGAGGTATATGGAGACCAGAACTGTGCACAGTGCTCCGAGTGTGGTCTAACCAAGGTATATGGAGACCAGAACTGTGCACAGTGCTCCAAGTGTGGTCTAACCAAGGTATATGGAGACCAGAACTGTGCACAGTGCTCCGAGTGTGGTCTAACCAAGGTATATGGAGACCAGAACTGTGCACAGTACTCCAAGTGTGGTCTAACCAAGGTATATGGAGACCGGAACTGTGCACAGTGCTCCAAGTGTGGTCTAACCCAGGTATATGGAGACCAGAACTGTGCACAGTGCTCCAAGTGTGGTCTAACCAAGGTATATGGAGACCAGAACTGTGCACAGTGCTCCAAGTGTGGTCTAACCAAGGTATATGGAGACCAGAACTGTGCACAGTGCTCCGAGTGTGGTCTAACCAAGGTATATGGAGACCAGAACTGTGCACAGTGCTCCAAGTGTGGTCTAACCCAGGTATATGGAGACCGGAACTGTGCACACTGCTCCAAGTGTGGTCTAACCAAGGTATATGGAGACCAGAACTGTGCACAGTGCTCCGAGTGTGGTCTAACCCAGGTATATGGAGACCAGAACTGTGCACAGTGCTCCGAGTGTGGTCTAACCAAGGTATATGGAGACCGGAACTGTGCACAGTGCTCCGAGTGTGGTCTAACCAAGGTATATGGAGACCAGAACTGTGCACAGTGCTCCAAGTGTGGTCTAACCCAGGTATATGGAGACCAGAACTGTGCACAGTGCTCCGAGTGTGGTCTAACCAAGGTATATGGAGACCAGAACTGTGCACAGTGCTCCCAGTGTGGTCTAACCAAGGTATATGGAGACCAGAACTGTGCACAGTGCTCCGAGTGTGGTCTAACCAAGGTATATGGAGACCGGAACTGTGCACAGTGCTCCGAGTGTGGTCTAACCAAGGTATATGGAGACCAGAACTGTGCACAGTGCTCCAAGTGTGGTCTAACCAAGGTATATGGAGACCAGAACTGTGCACAGTGCTCCAAGTGTGGTCTAACCAAGGTATATGGAGACCAGAACTGTGCACAGTGCTCCAAGTGTGGTCTAACCAAGGTATATGGAGACCAGAACTATGCACAGTGCTCCCAGTGTGGTCTAACCCAGGTATATGGAGACCAGAACTGTGCTCAGTGCTCCAAGTGTGGTCTAACCAAGGTATATGGAGACCAGAACTGTGCACAGTGCTCCAAGTGTGGTCTAACCAAGGTATATGGAGACCAGAACTGTGCACAGTGAGCCAAGTGTGGTCTAACCGAGGTATATGGAGACCAGAACTGTGCACAGTGCTCCGAGTGTGGTCTAACCAAGGTATATGGAGACCAGAACTGTGCACAGTGCTCCAAGTGTGGTCTAACCAAGGTATATGGAGACCAGAACTGTGCACAGTGCTCCAAGTGTGGTCTAACCGAGGTATATGGAGACCAGGACTGTGCACAGTGCTCCAAGTGTGGTCTAACCAAGGTATATGGAGACCAGAACTGTGCACAGTGCTCCAAGTGTGGTCTAACCCAGGTATATGGAGACCAGAACTGTGCACAGTGCTCCGAGTGTGGTCTAACCCAGGTATATGGAGACCAGAACTGTGCACAGTGCTCCGAGTGTGGTCTAACCAAGGTATATGGAGACCAGAACTGTACACAGTGCTCCGAGTGTGGTCTAACCAAGGTATATGGAGACCAGAACTGTGCACAGTGCTCCAAGTGTGGTCTAACCCAGGTATATGGAGACCAGAACTGTGCACAGTGCTCCGAGTGTGGTCTAACCAAGGTATATGGAGACCAGAACTGTGCACAGTGCTCCCAGTGTGGTCTAACCAAGGTATATGGAGACCAGAACTGTGCACAGTGCTCCGAGTGTGGTCTAACCAAGGTATATGGAGACCAGAACTGTGCACAGTGCTCCGAGTGTGGTCTAACCAAGGTATATGGAGACCAGAACTGTGCACAGTGCTCCAAGTGTGGTCTAACCAAGGTATATGGAGACCAGAACTGTGCACAGTGCTCCAAGTGTGGTCTAACCAAGGTATATGGAGACCAGAACTGTGCACAGTGCTCCAAGCGTGGTCTAACCAAGGTATATGGAGACCAGAACTGTGCACAGTGCTCCCAGTGTGGTCTAACCAAGGTATATGGAGACCAGAACTGTGCACAGTGCTCCGAGTGTGGTCTAACCAAGGTATATGGAGACCAGAACTGTGCACAGTGCTCCGAGTGTGGTCTAACCAAGGTATATGGAGACCAGAACTGTGCACAGTGCTCCAAGTGTGGTCTAACCAAGGTATATGGAGACCAGAACTGTGCACAGTGCTCCAAGTGTGGTCTAACCAAGGTATATGGAGACCAGAACTGTGCACAGTGCTCCAAGTGTGGTCTAACCAAGGTATATGGAGACCAGAACTGTGCACAGTGCTCCCAGTGTGGTCTAACCCAGGTATATGGAGACCAGAACTGTGCACAGTGCTCCAAGTGTGGTCTAACCAAGGTATATGGAGACCAGAACTGTGCACAGTGCTCCAAGTGTGGTCTAACCAAGGTATATGGAGACCAGAACTGTGCACAGTGAGCCAAGTGTGGTCTAACCGAGGTATATGGAGACCAGAACTGTGCACAGTGCTCCGAGTGTGGTCTAACCAAGGTATATGGAGACCAGAACTGTGCACAGTGCTCCAAGTGTGGTCTAACCAAGGTATATGGAGACCAGAACTGTGCACAGTGCTCCAAGTGTGGTCTAACCGAGGTATATGGAGACCAGGACTGTGCACAGTGCTCCAAGTGTGGTCTAACCAAGGTATATGGAGACCAGAACTGTGCACAGTGCTCCAAGTGTGGTCTAACCCAGGTATATGGAGACCAGAACTGTGCACAGTGCTCCGAGTGTGGTCTAACCCAGGTATATGGAGACCAGAACTGTGCACAGTGCTCCGAGTGTGGTCTAACCAAGGTATATGGAGACCAGAACTGTACACAGTGCTCCGAGTGTGGTCTAACCAAGGTATATGGAGACCAGAACTGTGCACAGTGCTCCAAGTGTGGTCTAACCCAGGTATATGGAGACCAGAACTGTGCACAGTGCTCCGAGTGTGGTCTAACCAAGGTATATGGAGACCAGAACTGTGCACAGTGCTCCCAGTGTGGTCTAACCAAGGTATATGGAGACCAGAACTGTGCACAGTGCTCCGAGTGTGGTCTAACCAAGGTATATGGAGACCAGAACTGTGCACAGTGCTCCGAGTGTGGTCTAACCAAGGTATATGGAGACCAGAACTGTGCACAGTGCTCCAAGTGTGGTCTAACCAAGGTATATGGAGACCAGAACTGTGCACAGTGCTCCAAGTGTGGTCTAACCAAGGTATATGGAGACCAGAACTGTGCACAGTGCTCCAAGTGTGGTCTAACCAAGGTATATGGAGACCAGAACTGTGCACAGTGCTCCCAGTGTGGTCTAACCCAGGTATATGGAGACCAGAACTGTGCACAGTGCTCCAAGTGTGGTCTAACCAAGGTATATGGAGACCAGAACTGTGCACAGTGCTCCAAGTGTGGTCTAACCAAGGTATATGGAGACCAGAACTGTGCACAGTGAGCCAAGTGTGGTCTAACCGAGGTATATGGAGACCAGAACTGTGCACAGTGCTCCGAGTGTGGTCTAACCAAGGTATATGGAGACCGGAACTGTGCACAGTGCTCCAAGTGTGGTCTAACCGAGGTATATGGAGACCAGAACTGTGCACAGTGCTCCGAGTGTGGTCTAACCAAGGTATATGGAGACCAGAACTGTGCACAGTGCTCCAAGTGTGGTCTAACCAAGGTATATGGAGACCAGAACTGTGCACAGTGCTCCGAGTGTGGTCTAACCAAGGTATATGGAGACCAGAACTGTGCACAGTGCTCCAAGTGTGGTCTAACCAAGGTATATGGAGACCGGAACTGTGCACAGTGCTCCAAGTGTGGTCTAACCCAGGTATATGGAGACCAGAACTGTGCACAGTGCTCCAAGTGTGGTCTAACCAAGGTATATGGAGACCAGAACTGTGCACAGTGCTCCAAGTGTGGTCTAACCAAGGTATATGGAGACCAGAACTGTGCACAGTGCTCCGAGTGTGGTCTAACCAAGGTATATGGAGACCAGAACTGTGCACAGTGCTCCAAGTGTGGTCTAACCCAGGTATATGGAGACCGGAACTGTGCACAGTGCTCCAAGTGTGGTCTAACCAAGGTATATGGAGACCAGAACTGTGCACAGTGCTCCGAGTGTGGTCTAACCCAGGTATATGGAGACCAGAACTGTGCACAGTGCTCCGAGTGTGGTCTAACCAAGGTATATGGAGACCGGAACTGTGCACAGTGCTCCGAGTGTGGTCTAACCAAGGTATATGGAGACCAGAACTGTGCACAGTGCTCCAAGTGTGGTCTAACCCAGGTATATGGAGACCAGAACTGTGCACAGTGCTCCGAGTGTGGTCTAACCAAGGTATATGGAGACCAGAACTGTGCACAGTGCTCCCAGTGTGGTCTAACCAAGGTATATGGAGAACAGAACTGTGCACAGTGCTCCGAGTGTGGTCTAACCAAGGTATATGGAGACCGGAACTGTGCACAGTGCTCCGAGTGTGGTCTAACCAAGGTATATGGAGACCAGAACTGTGCACAGTGCTCCAAGTGTGGTCTAACCAAGGTATATGGAGACCAGAACTGTGCACAGTGCTCCAAGTGTGGTCTAACCAAGGTATATGGAGACCAGAACTGTGCACAGTGCTCCAAGTGTGGTCTAACCAAGGTATATGGAGACCAGAACTGTGCACAGTGCTCCCAGTGTGGTCTAACCCAGGTATATGGAGACCAGAACTGTGCACATTGCTCCAAGTGTGGTCTAACCAAGGTATATGGAGACCAGAACTGTGCACAGTGCTCCAAGTGTGGTCTAACCAAGGTATATGGAGACCAGAACTGTGCACAGTGAGCCAAGTGTGGTCTAACCGAGGTATATGGAGACCAGAACTGTGCACAGTGCTCCGAGTGTGGTCTAACCAAGGTATATGGAGACCAGAACTGTGCACAGTGCTCCAAGTGTGGTCTAACCAAGGTATATGGAGACCAGAACTGTGCACAGTGCTCCAAGTGTGGTCTAACCGAGGTATATGGAGACCAGGACTGTGCACAGTGCTCCAAGTGTGGTCTAACCAAGGTATATGGAGACCAGAACTGTGCACAGTGCTCCAAGTGTGGTCTAACCCAGGTATATGGAGACCAGAACTGTGCACAGTGCTCCGAGTGTGGTCTAACCCAGGTATATGGAGACCAGAACTGTGCACAGTGCTCCGAGTGTGGTCTAACCAAGGTATATGGAGACCAGAACTGTACACAGTGCTCCGAGTGTGGTCTAACCAAGGTATATGGAGACCAGAACTGTGCACAGTGCTCCAAGTGTGGTCTAACCCAGGTATATGGAGACCAGAACTGTGCACAGTGCTCCGAGTGTGGTCTAACCAAGGTATATGGAGACCAGAACTGTGCACAGTGCTCCCAGTGTGGTCTAACCAAGGTATATGGAGACCAGAACTGTGCACAGTGCTCCGAGTGTGGTCTAACCAAGGTATATGGAGACCAGAACTGTGCACAGTGCTCCGAGTGTGGTCTAACCAAGGTATATGGAGACCAGAACTGTGCACAGTGCTCCAAGTGTGGTCTAACCAAGGTATATGGAGACCAGAACTGTGCACAGTGCTCCAAGTGTGGTCTAACCAAGGTATATGGAGACCAGAACTGTGCACAGTGCTCCAAGTGTGGTCTAACCAAGGTATATGGAGACCAGAACTGTGCACAGTGCTCCCAGTGTGGTCTAACCAAGGTATATGGAGACCAGAACTGTGCACAGTGCTCCGAGTGTGGTCTAACCAAGGTATATGGAGACCAGAACTGTGCACAGTGCTCCGAGTGTGGTCTAACCAAGGTATATGGAGACCAGAACTGTGCACAGTGCTCCAAGTGTGGTCTAACCAAGGTATATGGAGACCAGAACTGTGCACAGTGCTCCAAGTGTGGTCTAACCAAGGTATATGGAGACCAGAACTGTGCACAGTGCTCCAAGTGTGGTCTAACCAAGGTATATGGAGACCAGAACTGTGCACAGTGCTCCCAGTGTGGTCTAACCCAGGTATATGGAGACCAGAACTGTGCACAGTGCTCCAAGTGTGGTCTAACCAAGGTATATGGAGACCAGAACTGTGCACAGTGCTCCAAGTGTGGTCTAACCAAGGTATATGGAGACCAGAACTGTGCACAGTGAGCCAAGTGTGGTCTAACCGAGGTATATGGAGACCAGAACTGTGCACAGTGCTCCGAGTGTGGTCTAACCAAGGTATATGGAGACCAGAACTGTGCACAGTGCTCCAAGTGTGGTCTAACCAAGGTATATGGAGACCAGAACTGTGCACAGTGCTCCAAGTGTGGTCTAACCGAGGTATATGGAGACCAGGACTGTGCACAGTGCTCCAAGTGTGGTCTAACCAAGGTATATGGAGACCAGAACTGTGCACAGTGCTCCAAGTGTGGTCTAACCGAGGTATATGGAGACCAGAACTGTACACAGTGCTCCAAGTGTGGTCTAACCAAGGTATATGGAGACCAGAACTGTGCACAGTGCTCCAAGTGTGGTCTAACCAAGGTATATGGAGACCAGAACTGTGCACAGTGCTCCAAGTGTGGTCTAACCAAGGTATATGGAGACCAGAACTGTGCACAGTGCTCCCAGTGTGGTCTAACCCAGGTATATGGAGACCAGAACTGTGCACAGTGCTCCAAGTGTGGTCTAACCAAGGTATATGGAGACCAGAACTGTGCACAGTGCTCCAAGTGTGGTCTAACCAAGGTATATGGAGACCAGAACTGTGCACAGTGAGCCAAGTGTGGTCTAACCGAGGTATATGGAGACCAGAACTGTGCACAGTGCTCCGAGTGTGGTCTAACCAAGGTATATGGAGACCAGAACTGTGCACAGTGCTCCAAGTGTGGTCTAACCAAGGTATATGGAGACCAGAACTGTGCACAGTGCTCCAAGTGTGGTCTAACCGAGGTATATGGAGACCAGGACTGTGCACAGTGCTCCAAGTGTGGTCTAACCAAGGTATATGGAGACCAGAACTGTGCACAGTGCTCCAAGTGTGGTCGAACTGAGGTATATGGAGACCAGAACTGTGCACAGTGCTCCAAGTGTGGTCTAACCAAGGTATATGGAGACCAGAACTGTACACAGTGCTCCGAGTGTGGTCTAACCCAGGTATATGGAGACCAGAACTGTGCACAGTGCTCCAAGTGTGGTCTAACCAAGGTATATGGAGACCAGAACTGTACACAGTGCTCCGAGTGTGGTCTAACCCAGGTATATGGAGACCAGAACTGTGCACAGTGCTCCGAGTGTGGTCTAACCGAGGTATATGGAGACCAGAACTGTGCACAGTGCTCCGAGTGTGGTCTAACCGAGGTATATGGAGACCAGAACTGTGCACAGTGCTCCGAGTGTGGTCTAACCGAGGTATATGGAGACCAGAACTGTGCACAGTGCTCCAAGTGTGATCTAACCAAGGTATATGGAGACCAGAACTGTGCACAGTGCTCCGAGTGTGGTCTAACCAAGGTATATGGAGACCAGAACTGTGCACAGTGCTCCAAGTGTGGTCTAACCCAGGTATATGGAGACCAGAACTGTGCACAGTGCTCCAAGTGTGGTCTAACCAAGGTATATGGAGACCAGAACTGTGCACAGTGCTCCCAGTGTGGTCTAACCCAGGTATATGGAGACCAGAACTGTGCACAGTGCTCCGAGTGTGGTCTAACCAAGGTATATGGAGACCAGAACTGTGCACAGTGCTCCAAGTGTGGTCTAACCCAGGTATATGGAGACCAGAACTGTGCACAGTGCTCCGAGTGTGGTCTAACCAAGGTATATGGAGACCAGAACTGTGCACAGTGCTCCGAGTGTGGTCTAACCAAGGTATATGGAGACCAGAACTGTGCACAGTGCTCCAAGTGTGGTCTAACCCAGGTATATGGAGACCAGAACTGTGCACAGTGCTCCGAGTGTGGTCTAACCAAGGTATATGGAGACCAGAACTGTGCACAGTGCTCCAAGTGTGGCCTAACCAAGGTATATGGAGACCAGAACTGTGCACAGTGCTCCAAGTGCGGTCTAACCAAGGTATATGGAGACCAGAACTGTGCACAGTGCTCCAAGTGTGGTCCAACCCAGGTATATGGAGACCAGAACTGTGCACAGTGCTCCGAGTGTGGTCTAACCAAGGTGTATGGAGACCAGAACTGTACACAGTGCTCCAAGTGTGGTCTAACCCAGGTATATGGAGACCAGAACTGTGCACAGTGCTCCGAGTGTGGTCTAACCAAGGTATATGGAGACCAGAACTGTGCACAGTGCTCCAAGTGTGGCCTAACCAAGGTATATGGAGACCAGAACTGTGCACAGTGCTCCAAGTGCGGTCTAACCAAGGTATATGGAGACCAGAACTGTGCACAGTGCTCCAAGTGTGGTCCAACCCAGGTATATGGAGACCAGAACTGTGCACAGTGCTCCGAGTGTGGTCTAACCAAGGTGTATGGAGACCAGAACTGTGCACAGTGCTCCGAGTGTGGTCTAACCCAGGTGTATGGAGACCAGGACTGTGCACAGTGCTCCAAGTGTGGTCTAACCCAGGTATATGGAGACCAGAACTGTGCACAGTGCTCCGAGTGTGGTCTAACCAAGGTATATGGAGACCAGAACTGTGCACAGTGCTCCGAGTGTGGTCTAACCCAGGTGTATGGAGACCAGGACTGTGCACAGTGCTCCAAGTGTGGTCTAACCCAGGTATATGGAGACCAGAACTGTGCACAGTGCTCCGAGTGTGGTCTAACCAAGGTATATGGAGACCAGAACTGTGCACAGTGCTCCAAGTGTGGCCTAACCAAGGTATATGGAGACCAGAACTGTGCACAGTGCTCCAAGTGCGGTCTAACCAAGGTATATGGAGACCAGAACTGTGCACAGTGCTCCAAGTGTGGTCCAACCCAGGTATATGGAGACCAGAACTGTGCACAGTGCTCCGAGTGTGGTCTAACCAAGGTGTATGGAGACCAGGACTGTGCACAGTGCTCCAAGTGTGGTCTAACCCAGGTATATGGAGACCAGAACTGTGCACAGTGCTCCGAGTGTGGTCTAACCAAGGTATATGGAGACCAGAACTGTGCACAGTGCTCCGAGTGTGGTCTAACCCAGGTGTATGGAGACCAGGACTGTGCACAGTGCTCCAAGTGTGGTCTAACCCAGGTATATGGAGACCAGAACTGTGCACAGTGCTCCGAGTGTGGTCTAACCAAGGTATATGGAGACCAGAACTGTGCACAGTGCTCCAAGTGTGGCCTAACCAAGGTATATGGAGACCAGAACTGTGCACAGTGCTCCAAGTGCGGTCTAACCAAGGTATATGGAGACCAGAACTGTGCACAGTGCTCCAAGTGTGGTCCAACCCAGGTATATGGAGACCAGAACTGTGCACAGTGCTCCGAGTGTGGTCTAACCAAGGTATATGGAGACCAGAACTGTGCACAGTGCTCCAAGTGTGGTCTAACCAAGGTATATGGAGACCAGAACTGTGCACAGTGCTCCAAGTGTGGTCCAACCAAGGTATATGGAGACCAGAACTGTGCACAATGCTCCAAGTGTGGTCTAACCAAGGTATATGGAGACCAGAACTGTGCACAGTGCTCCAAGTGTGGTCTAACCAAGGTATATGGAGACCAGAACTGTGCGCAGTGCTCCGAGTGTGGTCTAACCAAGGTATATGGAGACCAGAACTGTGCACAGTGCTCCAAGTGTGGTCTAACCAAGGTATATGGAGACCAGAACTGTGCACAGTGCTCCAAGTGTGGTCTAACCGAGGTATATGGAGACCAGAACTGTGCACAATGCTCCAAGTGTGGTCTAACCAAGGTATATTGAGACCAGAACTGTGCACAGTGCTCCAAGTGTGGTCTAACCAAGGTATATGGAGACCAGAACTGTGCACAGTGCTCCAAGTGTGGTCTAACCAAGGTATATGGAGACCAGAACTGTGCACAGTGCTCCGAGTGTGGTCTAACCAAGGTATATGGAGACCAGAACTGTGCACAGTGCTCCGAGTGTGGTCTAACCAAGGTATATGGAGACCAGAACTGTGCACAGTGCTCCGAGTGCGGTCTAACCAAGGTATATGGAGACCAGAACTGTGCACAGTGCTCCGAGTGTGGTCTAACCAAGGTATATCGAGACCAGAACTGTGCACAGTGCTCCAAGTGTGGTCTAACCAAGGTATATGGAGACCAGAACTGTGCACAGTGCTCCGAGTGCGGTCTAACCAAGGTATATGGAGACCAGAACTGTGCACAGTGCTCCAAGTGTGGTCTAACCGAGGTATATGGAGACCGGAACTGTGCACAGTGCTCCGAGTGTGGTCTAACCAAGGTATATGGAGACCAGAACTGTACACAGTGCTCCAAGTGTGGTCTAACCAAGGTATATGGAGACCAGAACTGTGCACAGTGCTCCGAGTGCGGTCTAACCAAGGTATATGGAGACCAGAACTGTGCACAGTGCTCCAAGTGTGGTCTAACCGAGGTATATGGAGACCGGAACTGTGCACAGTGCTCCAAGTGTGGTCTAACCAAGGTATATGGAGACCAGAACTGTACACAGTGCTCCAAGTGTGGTCTAACCGAGGTATATGGAGACCGGAACTGTGCACAGTGCTCCAAGTGTGGTCTAACCAAGGTATATGGAGACCAGAACTGTGCACAGTGCTCCAAGTGTGGTCTAACCAAGGTATATGGAGACCAGAACTGTGCACAGTGCTCCAAGTGTGGTCTAACCAAGGTATATGGAGACCAGAACTGTGCACAGTGCTCCGAGTGCGGTCTAACCAAGGTATATGGAGACCAGAACTGTGCACAGTGCTCCGAGTGTGGTCTAACCAAGGTATATCGAGACCAGAACTGTGCACAGTGCTCCAAGTGTGGTCTAACCAAGGTATATGGAGACCAGAACTGTGCACAGTGCTCCGAGTGCGGTCTAACCAAGGTATATGGAGACCAGAACTGTGCACAGTGCTCCAAGTGTGGTCTAACCGAGGTATATGGAGACCGGAACTGTGCACAGTGCTCCGAGTGTGGTCTAACCAAGGTATATGGAGACCAGAACTGTACACAGTGCTCCAAGTGTGGTCTAACCAAGGTATATGGAGACCAGAACTGTGCACAGTGCTCCGAGTGCGGTCTAACCAAGGTATATGGAGACCAGAACTGTGCACAGTGCTCCAAGTGTGGTCTAACCGAGGTATATGGAGACCGGAACTGTGCACAGTGCTCCAAGTGTGGTCTAACCAAGGTATATGGAGACCAGAACTGTACACAGTGCTCCAAGTGTGGTCTAACCGAGGTATATGGAGACCGGAACTGTGCACAGTGCTCCGAGTGTGGTCTAACCAAGGTATATGGAGACCAGAACTGTACACAGTGCTCCAAGTGTGGTCTAACCAAGGTATATGGAGACCAGAACTGTGCACAGTGCTCCGAGTGCGGTCTAACCAAGGTATATGGAGACCAGAACTGTGCACAGTGCTCCAAGTGTGGTCTAACCGAGGTATATGGAGACCGGAACTGTGCACAGTGCTCCAAGTGTGGTCTAACCAAGGTATATGGAGACCAGAACTGTACACAGTGCTCCGAGTGCGGTCTAACCAAGGTATATGGAGACCAGAACTGTGCACAGTGCTCCGAGTGCGGTCTAACCAAGGTATATGGAGACCAGAACTGTGCACAGTGCTCCAAGTGTGGTCTAACCAAGGTATATGGAGACCAGAACTGTGCACAGTGCTCGAAGTGTGGTCTAACCAAGGTATATGGAGACCAGAACTGTGCACAGTGCTACGAGTGTGGTCTAACCAAGGTATATGGAGACCAGAACTGTGCACAGTGCTCCGAGTGCGGTCTAACCAAGGTATATGGAGACCAGAACTGTGCACAGTGCTCCAAGTGTGGTCTAACCAAGGTATATGGAGACCGGAACTGTGCACAGTGCTCCAAGTGTGGTCTAACCAAGGTATATGGAGACCAGAACTGTACACAGTGCTCCGAGTGCGGTCTAACCAAGGTATATGGAGACCAGAACTGTGCACAGTGCTCCGAGTGCGGTCTAACCAAGGTATATGGAGACCAGAACTGTGCACAGTGCTCCAAGTGTGGTCTAACCAAGGTATATGGAGACCAGAACTGGGCACAGTGCTCCGAGTGTGGTCTAACCAAGGTATATGGAGACCAGAACTGTGCACAGTGCTCCAAGTGTGGTCTAACCAAGGTATATGGAGACCAGAACTGTGCACAGTGCTCCGAGTGTGGTCTAACCAAGGTATATGGAGACCAGAACTGTACACAGTGCTCCAAGTGTGGTCTAACCAAGGTATATGGAGACCAGAACTGTGCACAGTGCTCCGAGTGTGGTCTAACCAAGGTATATGGAGACCAGAACTGTGCACAGTGCTCCGAGTGTGGTCTAACCAAGGTATATGGAGACCAGAACTGTGCACAGTGCTCCGAGTGTGGTCTAACCAAGGTATATGGAGACCAGAACTGTGCACAGTGCTCCGAGTGCGGTCTAACCAAGGTATATGGAGACCAGAACTGTGCACAGTGCTCCAAGTGTGGTCTATCCAAGGTATATGGAGACCAGAACTGTGCACAGTGCTCCGAGTGTGGTCTAACCAAGGTATATGGAGACCAGAACTGTGCACAGTGCTCCAAGTGTGGTCTAACCAAGGTATATGGAGACCAGAACTGTGCACAGTGCTCCAAGTGTGGTCTAACCAAGGTATATGGAGACCAGAACTGTGCACAGTGCTCCGAGTGTGGTCTAACCAAGGTATATGGAGACCAGAACTGTACACAGTGCTCCAAGTGTGGTCTAACCAAGGTATATGGAGACCAGAACTGTGCACAGTGCTCCGAGTGTGGTCTAACCAAGGTATATGGAGACCAGAACTGTGCACAGTGCTCCGAGTGTGGTCTAACCAAGGTATATGGAGACCAGAACTGTGCACAGTGCTCCGAGTGTGGTCTAACCAAGGTATATGGAGACCAGAACTGTGCACAGTGCTCCAAGTGCGGTCTAACCAAGGTATATGGAGACCAGAACTGTGCACAGTGCTCCATGTGTGGTCCAACCCAGGTATATGGAGACCAGAACTGTGCACAGTGCTCCAAGTGTGGTCCAACCCAGGTATATGGAGACCAGAACTGTGCACAGTGCTCCAAGTGCGGTCTAACCCAGGTATATGGAGACCAGAACTGTGCACAGTGCTCCATGTGTGGTCTAACCCAGGTATATGGAGACCAGAACTGTGCACAGTGCTCCGAGTGTGGTCCAACCCAGGTATATGGAGACCAGAACTGTGCACAGTGCTCCAAGTGCGGTCTAACCCAGGTATATGGAGACCAGAACTGTGCACAGTGCTCCATGTGTGGTCTAACCCAGGTATATGGAGACCAGAACTGTGCACAGTGCTCCAAGTGTGGTCTAACCAAGGTATATGGAGACCAGGACTGTGCACAGTGCTCCAAGTGTGGTCTAACCAAGGTATATGGAGACCAGAACTGTGCACAGTGCTCCGAGTGTGGTCTAACCAAGGTATATGGAGACCAGAACTGTGCACAGTGCTCCGAGTGTGGTCTAACCAAGGTATATGGAGACCAGAACTGTGCACAGTGCTCCAAGTGTGGTCTAAACAAGGTATATGGAGACCAGAACTGTGCACAGTGCTCCAAGTGTGGTCTAACCAAGGTATATGGAGACCAGAACTGTGCACAGTGCTCCGAGTGTGGTCTAACCCAGGTATATGGAGACCAGAACTGTGCACAGTGCTCCAAGTGTGGTCTAACCCAGGTATATGGAGATCAGAACTGTGCACAGTGCTCCAAGTGTGGTCTAACCGAGGTATATGGAGACCAGAACTGTGCACAGTGCTCCAAGTGCGGTCTAACCAAGGTATATGGAGACCAGAACTGTGCACAGTGCTCCGAGTGTGGTCTAACCAAGGTATATGGAGACCAGAACTGTGCACAGTGCTCCGAGTGTGGTCTAACCAAGGTATATGGAGACCAGAACTGTGCACAGTGCTCCAAGTGTGGTCTAACCAAGGTATATGGAGACCAGAACTGTGCACAGTGCTCCAAGTGTGGTCTAACCAAGGTATATGGAGACCAGAACTGTGCACAGTGCTCCGAGTGTGGTCTAACCAAGGTATATGGAGACCAGAACTGTGCACAGTGCTCCGAGTGTGGTCTAACCAAGGTATATGGAGACCAGAACTGTGCACAGTGCTCCAAGTGTGGTCTAACCAAGGTATATGGAGACCAGAACTGTGCACAGTGCTCCGAGTGTGGTCTAACCAAGGTATATGGAGACCAGAACTGTGCACAGTGCTCCGAGTGTGGTCTAACCAAGGTATATGGAGACCAGAACTGTGCACAGTGCTCCAAGTGTGGTCTAACCAAGGTATATGGAGACCAGAACTGTGCACAGTGCTCCGAGTGTGGTCTAACCAAGGTATATGGAGACCAGAACTGTGCACAGTGCTCCGAGTGTGGTCTAACCAAGGTATATGGAGACCAGAACTGTGCACAGTGCTCCAAGTGTGGTCTAACCAAGGTATATGGAGACCAGAACTGTGCACAGTGCTCCGAGTGTGGTCTAACCAAGGTATATGGAGACCAGAACTGTGCACAGTGCTCCAAGTGTGGTCTAACCAAGGTATATGGAGACCAGAACTGTGCACAGTGCTCCAAGTGTGGTCTAACCAAGGTATATGGAGACCAGAACTGTGCACAGTGCTCCGAGTGTGGTCTAACCAAGGTATATGGAGACCAGAACTGTGCACAGTGCTCCGAGTGTGGTCTAACCAAGGTATATGGAGACCAGAACTGTGCACAGTGCTCCAAGTGTGGTCTAACCAAGGTATATGGAGACCAGAACTGTGCATAGTGCTCCGAGTGTGGTCTAACCAAGGTATATGGAGACCAGAACTGTGCACAGTGCTCCGAGTGTGGTCTAACCAAGGTATATGGAGACCAGAACTGTGCACAGTGCTCCGAGTGTGGTCTAACCAAGGTATATGGAGACCAGAACTGTGCACAGTGCTCCAAGTGCGGTCTAACCCAGGTATATGGAGACCAGAACTGTGCACAGTGCTCCAAGTGTGGTCTAACCAAGGTATATGGAGACCAGAACTGTGCACAGTGCTCCGAGTGTGGTCTAACCAAGGTATATGGAGACCAGAACTGTGCACAGTGCTCCAAGTGCGGTCTAACCCAGGTATATGGAGACCAGAACTGCACACAGTGCTCCGAGTGTGGTCTAACCAAGGTATATGGAGACCAGAACTGTGCACAATGCTCCCAGTGTGGTCTAACCAAGGTATATGGAGACCAGCACTGTGCACAGTGCTCCGAGTGTGGTCTAACCAAGGTATATGGAGACCAGAACTGTGCACAGTGCTCCAAGTGCGGTCTAACCCAGGTATATGGAGACCAGAACTGTGCACAGTGCTCCGAGTGTGGTCTAACCCAGGTATATGGAGACCAGAACTGTGCACAGTGCTCCAAGTGCGGTCTAACCCAGGTATATGGAGACCAGAACTGTACACAGTGCTCCGAGTGTGGTCTAACCAAGGTATATGGAGACCGGAACTGTGCACAGTGCTCCAAGTGTGGTCTAACCAAGGTATATGGAGACCAGAACTGTGCACAGTGCTCCAAGTGTGGTCTAACCCAGGTATATGGAGACCAGAACAGTGCACAGTGCTCCGAGTGTGGTCTAACCCAGGTATATGGAGACCAGGACTGTGCACAGTGCTCCAAGTGTGGTCTAACCAAGGTATATGGAGACCAGAACTGTGCACAGTGCTCCGAGTGTGGTCTAACCAAGGTATATGGAGACCAGAACTGTGCACAGTGCTCCGAGTGTGGTCTAACCAAGGTATATGGAGACCAGAACTGTGCCCAGTGCTCCAAGTGTGGTCTAACCAAGGTATATGGAGACCAGAACTGTGCACAGTGCTCCGAGTGTGGTCTAACCAAGGTATATGGAGACCAGAACTGTGCACAGTGCTCCAAGTGCGGTCTAACCCAGGTATATGGAGACCAGAACTGTGCACAGTGCTCCGAGTGTGGTCTAACCCAGGTATATGGAGACCGGAACTGTGCACAGTGCTCCGAGTGTGGTCTAACCAAGGTATATGGAGACCAGAACTGTGCACAGTGGTCCGAGTGTGGTCTAACCAAGGTATATGGAGACCAGAACTGTGCACAGTGCTCCGAGTGTGGTCTAACCCAGGTATATGGAGACCAGAACTGTGCACAGTGCTCCAAGTGCGGTCTAACCAAGGTATATGGAGACCGGAACTGTGCACAGTGCTCCAAGTGTGGTCTAACCAAGGTATATGGAGACCAGAACTGTGCACAGTGCTCCGAGTGTGGTCTAACCAAGGTATATGGAGACCAGAACTGTGCACAGTGCTCCAAGTGTGGTCTAACCAAGGTATATGGAGACCGGAACTGTGCACAGTGCTCCGAGTGTGGTCTAACCAAGGTATATGGAGACCGGAACTGTGCACAGTGCTCCGAGTGTGGTCTAACCAAGGTATATGGAGACCAGAACTGTGCACAGTGCTCCAAGTGTGGTCTAACCAAGGTATATGGAGACCGGAACTGTGCACAGTGCTCCGAGTGCGGTCTAACCAAGGTATATGGAGACCAGAACTGTGCACAGTGCTCCGAGTGTGGTCCAACCAAGGTATATGGAGACCAGAACTGTGCACAGTGCTCCAAGTGTGGTCTAACCAAGGTACATGGAGACCAGAACTGTGCACAGTGCTCCAAGTGTGGTCTAACCAAGGTATATGGAGACCAGAACTGTGCACAGTGCTCCGAGTGTGGTCTAACCAAGGTACATGGAGACCAGAACTGTGCACAGTGCTCCAAGTGTGGTCTAACCAAGGTATATGGAGACCAGAACTGTGCACAGTGCTCCGAGTGTGGTCTAACTAAGGTATATGGCGACCAGAACTGTGCACAGTGCTCCAAGTGTGGTCCAACCAAGGTATATGGAGACCAGAACTGTGCACAGTGCTCCGAGTGTGGTCTAACCAAGGGAAATGGAGACCAGAACTGTGCACAGTGCTCCGAGTGCGGTCTAACCAAGGTATATGGAGACCAGAACTGTGCACAGTGCTCCGAGTGTGGTCCAACCAAGGTATATGGAGACCAGAACTGTGCACAGTGCTCCAAGTGTGGTCTAACCAAGGTACATGGAGACCAGAACTGTGCACAGTGCTCCAAGTGTGGTCTAACCAAGGTATATGGAGACCAGAACTGTGCACAGTGCTCCGAGTGTGGTCTAACCAAGGTACATGGAGACCAGAACTGTGCACAGTGCTCCAAGTGTGGTCTAACCAAGGTATATGGAGACCAGAACTGTGCACAGTGCTCCGAGTGTGGTCTAACCAAGGTATATGGAGACCAGAACTGTGCACAGTGCTCCGAGTGTGGTCCAACCAAGGTATATGGAGACCAGAACTGTGCACAGTGCTCCGAGTGTGGTCTAACCAAGGCACATGGAGACCAGAACTGTGCACAGTGCTCCAAGTGTGGTCTAACCAAGGTATATGGAGACCAGAACTGTGCACAGTGCTCCGAGTGTGGTCTAACCAAGGTACATGGAGACCAGAACTGTGCACAGTGCTCCAAGTGTGGTCTAACCAAGGTATATGGAGACCAGAACTGTGCACAGTGCTCCGAGTGTGGTCTAACCAAGGTATATGGAGACCAGAACTGTGCACAGTGCTCCAAGTGCGGTCTAACCAAGGTATATGGAGACCAGAACTGTGCCCAGTGCTCCGAGTGTGGTCCAACCAAGGTATATGGAGACCAGAACTGTGCACAGTGCTCCGAGTGTGGTCTAACCAAGGTACATGGAGACCAGAACTGTGCACAGTGCTCCAAGTGTGGTCTAACCAAGGTATATGGAGACCAGAACTGTGCACAGTGCTCCAAGTGTGGTCTAACCAAGGTATATGGAGACCAGAACTGTGCACAGTGCTACGAGTGTGGTCCAACCAAGGTATATGGAGACCAGAACTGTGCACAGTGCTCCGAGTGTGGTCTAACCAAGGTACATGGAGACCAGAACTGTGCACAGTGCTCCAAGTGTGGTCTAACCAAGGTATATGGAGACCAGAACTGTGCACAGTGCTCCAAGTGTGGTCTAACCAAGGTATATGGAGACCAGAACTGTGCACAGTGCTCCAAGTGTGGTCTAACCGAGGTATATGGAGACCGGAACTGTACACAGTGCTCCAAGTGTGGTCTAACCAAGGTATATGGTGACCAGAACTGTGCACAGTGCTCCAAGTGTGGTCTAACCGAGGTATATGGAGTTCAGAACTGTGCACAGTGCTCCGAGTGTGGTCTAACCAAGGTATATGGTGACCAGAACTGTGCACAGTGCTCCAAGTGTGGTCTAACCAAGGTATATGGAGACCAGAACTGTGCACAGTGCTCCAAGTGTGGTCTAACCAAGGTATATGGAGACCAGAACTGTGCACAGTGCTCCAAGTGTGGTCTAACCCAGGTATATGGAGACCAGAACTGTGCACAGTGCTCCAAGTGTGGTCTAACCCAGGTATATGGAGACCAGAACTGTGCACAGTGCTCCGAGTGTGGTCCAACCAAGGTATATGGAGACCAGAACTGTGCACAGTGCTCCGAGTGTGGTCCAACCAAGGTATATGGAGACCAGAACTGTGCACAGTGCTCCGAGTGTGGTCTAACCAAGGTACATGGAGACCAGAACTGTGCACAGTGCTCCAAGTGTGGTCTAACCAAGGTATATGGAGACCAGAACTGTGCACAGTGCTCCAAGTGTGGTCTAACCAAGGTATATGGAGACCAGAACTGTGCACAGTGCTCCAAGTGTGGTCTAACCGAGGTATATGGAGACCGGAACTGTACACATTGCTCCAAGTGTGGTCTAACCAAGGTATATGGTGACCAGAACTGTGCACAGTGCTCCAAGTGTGGTCTAACCGAGGTATATGGAGACCAGAACTGTGCACAGTGCTCCGAGTGTGGTCTAACCAAGGTATATGGTGACCAGAACTGTGCACAGTGCTCCAAGTGTGGTCTAACCAAGGTATATGGAGACCAGAACTGTGCACAGTGCTCCAAGTGTGGTCTAACCAAGGTATATGGAGACCAGAACTGTGCACAGTGCTCCAAGTGTGGTCTAACCCAGGTATATGGAGACCGGAACTGTGCACAGTGCTCCAAGTGTGGTCTAACCCAGGTATATGGAGACCAGAACTGTGCACAGTGCTCCAAGTGCGGTCTAACCAAGGTATATGGAGACCAGAACTGTGCACAGTGCTCCGAGTGTGGTCTAACCAAGGTATATGGAGACCAGAACTGTGCACAGTGCTCCAAGTGCGGTCTAACCAAGGTATATGGAGACCGGGACTGTGCACAGTGCTCCAAGTGTGGTCTAACCGAGGTATATGGAGACCAGAACTGTGCACAGTGCTCCAAGTGTGGTCTAACCGAGGTATATGGAGACCAGAACTGTGCACAGTGCTCCAAGTGCGGTCTAACCAAGGTACATGGAGACCAGAACTGTGCACAGTGCTCCGAGTGTGGTCTAACCAAGGTATATGGAGACCGGAACTGTGCACAGTGCTCCAAGTGTGGTCTAACCCAGGTATATGGAGACCAGAACTGTGCACAGTGCTCCAAGTGCGGTCTAACCAAGGTACATGGAGACCAGAACTGTGCACAGTGCTCCAAGTGTGGTCTAACCAAGGTATATGGAGACCAGAACTGTGCACAGTGCTCCAAGTGTGGTCTAACCAAGGTATATGGAGACCAGAACTGTGCACAGTGCTCCAAGTGCGGTCTAACCAAGGTACATGGAGACCAGAACTGTGCACAGTGCTCCAAGTGTGGTCTAACCAAGGTATATGGAGACCAGAACTGTGCACAGTGCTCCAAGTGCGGTCTAACCAAGGTATATGGAGACCAGAACTGTGCACAGTGCTCCCAGTGTGGTCTAACCAAGGTATATGGAGACCAGAACTGTGCACAGCGCTCCAAGTGCGGTCTAACCAAGGTACATGGAGACCAGAACTGTGCACAGTGCTCCAAGTGTGGTCTAACCAAGGTATATGGAGACCAGAACTGTGCACAGTGCTCCAAGTGCGGTCTAACCAAGGTACATGGAGACCAGAACTGTGCACAGTGCTCCAAGTGTGGTCTAACCAAGGTATATGGAGACCAGAACTGTGCACAGTGCTCCCAGTGTGGTCTAACCAAGGTATATGGAGACCAGAACTGTGCACAGTGCTCCGAGTGTGGTCTAACCAAGGTATATGGAGACCAGAACTGTGCACAGTGCTCCCAGTGTGGTCTAACCAAGGTATATGGAGACCAGAACTGTGCACAGTGCTCCAAGTGTGGTCTAACCAAGGTATATGGAGACCAGAACTGTGCACAGTGCTCCAAGTGTGGTCTAACCCAGGTATATGGAGACCAGAACTGTGCACAGTGCTCCAAGTGTGGTCTAACCAAGGTATATGGAGACCAGAACTGTGCACAGTGCTCCGAGTGCGGTCTAACCAAGGTATATGGAGACCAGAACTGTGCACAGTGCTCCAAGTGTGGTCTAACCCAGGTATATGGAGACCAGAACTGTGCACAGTGCTCCAAGTGTGGTCTAACCAAGGTATATGGAGACCAGAACTGTGCACAGTGCTCCGAGTGCGGTCTAACCAAGGTATATGGAGACCAGAACTGTGCACAGTGCTCCGAGTGTGGTCTAACCAAGGTATATGGAGACCAGAACTGTGCACAGTGCTCCGAGTGTGGTCTAACCAAGGTATATGGAGACCAGAACTGTGCACAGTGCTCCGAGTGTGGTCTAACCAAGGTATATGGAGACCAGAACTGTGCACAGTGCTCCGAGTGTGGTCTAACCAAGGTATATGGAGACCAGAACTGTGCACAGTGCTCCGAGTGAGGTCTAACCAAGGTATATGGAGACCAGAACTGTGCACAGTGCTCCAAGTGTGGTCTAACCAAGGTATATGGAGACCAGAACTGTGCACAGTGCTCCAAGTGTGGTCTAACCAAGGTATATGGAGACCAGAACTGTGCACAGTGCTCCGAGTGTGGTCTAACCAAGGTATATGGAGACCAGAACTGTGCACAGTGCTCCGAGTGTGGTCTAACCAAGGTATATGGAGACCAGAACTGTGCACAGTGCTCCAAGTGTGGTCTAACCAAGGTATATGGAGACCAGAACTGTGCACAGTGCTCCAAGTGTGGTCTAACCAAGGTATATGGAGACCAGAACTGTGCACAGTGCTCCAAGTGTGGTCTAACCAAGGTATATGGAGACCAGAACTGTGCACAGTGCTCCGAGTGTGGTCTAACCCAGGTATATGGAGACCAGAACTGTGCACAGTGCTCCGAGTGTGGTCTAACCAAGGTATATGGAGACCAGGACTGTGCACAGTGCTCCAAGTGTGGTCTAACCAAGGTATATGGAGACCAGAACTGTGCACAGTGCTCCAGGTGTGGTCTAACCAAGGTATATGGAGACCAGAACTGTGCACAGTGCTCCAAGTGTGGTCTAACCCAGGTATATGGAGACCAGAACTGTGCTCAGTGCTCCAAGTGTGGTCTAACCAAGGTATATGGAGACCAGAACTGTGCACAGTGCTCCGAGTGTGGTCTAACCCAGGTATATGGAGACCAGAACTGTGCACAGTGCTCCGAGTGTGGTCTAACCAAGGTATATGGAGACCAGAACTGTGCACAGTGCTCCGAGTGCGGTCTAACCAAGGTATATGGAGACCGGAACTGTGCACAGTGCTCCGAGTGTGGTCTAACCAAGGTATATGGAGACCGGAACTGTGCACAGTGCTCCGAGTGTGGTCTAACCAAGGTATATGGAGACCAGAACTGTGCACAGTGCTCCGAGTGTGGTCTAACCAAGGTATATGGAGACCGGAACTGTGCACAGTGCTCCGAGTGCGGTCTAACCAAGGTATATGGAGACCGGAACTGTGCACAGTGCTCCGAGTGCGGTCTAACCAAGGTATATGGAGACCAGAACTGTGCACAGTGCTCCGAGTGTGGTCTAACCAAGGTATATGGAGACCAGAACTGTGCACAGTGCTCCGAGTGTGGTCTAACCAAGTTATATGGAGACCAGAACTGTGCACAGTGCTCCGAGTGAGGTCTAACCAAGGTATATGGAGACCAGAACTGTGCACAGTGCTCCAAGTGTGGTCTAACCAAGGTATATGGAGACCAGAACTGTGCACAGTGCTCCAAGTGTGGTCTAACCAAGGTATATGGAGACCAGAACTGTGCACAGTGCTCCGAGTGTGGTCTAACCAAGGTATATGGAGACCAGAACTGTGCACAGTGCTCCGAGTGTGGTCTAACCAAGGTATATGGAGACCAGAACTGTGCACAGTGCTCCGAGTGTGGTCTAACCAAGGTATATGGAGACCAGAACTGTGCACAGTGCTCCAAGTGTGGTCTAACCAAGGTATATGGAGACCAGAACTGTGCACAGTGCTCCAAGTGTGGTCTAACCAAGGTATATGGAGACCAGAACTGTGCACAGTGCTCCGAGTGTGGTCTAACCCAGGTATATGGAGACCAGAACTGTGCACAGTGCTCCAAGTGTGGTCTAACCAAGGTATATGGAGACCAGAACTGTGCACAGTGCTCCGAGTGTGGTCTAACCAAGGTATATGGAGACCAGAACTGTGCACAGTGCTCCGAGTGTGGTCTAACCAAGGTATATGGAGACCAGAACTGAGCACAGTGCTCCAAGTGTGGTCTAACCAAGGTATATGGAGACCAGAACTGTGCACAGTGCTCCAAGTGTGGTCTAACCAAGGTATATGGAGACCAGAACTGTGCACAGTGCTCCGAGTGTGGTCTAACCAAGGTATATGGAGACCAGAACTGTGCACAGTGCTCCGAATGTGGTCTAACCCAGGTATATGGAGACCAGAACTGTGCACAGTGCTCCAAGTGTGGTCTAACCAAGGTATATGGAGACCAGAACTGTGCACAGTGCTCCGAGTGTGGTCTAACCAAGGTATATGGAGACCAGAACTGTGCACAGTGCTCCAAGTGTGGTCTAACCAAGGTATATGGAGACCAGAAGTGTGCACAGTGCTCCAAGTGTGGTCTAACCAAGGTATATGGAGACCAGAACTGTGCACAGTGCTCCGAGTGTGGTCTAACCAAGGTATATGGAGACCAGAACTGTGCACAGTGCTCCGAGTGTGGTCTAACCAAGGTATATGGAGACCAGAACTGAGCACAATGCTCCAAGTGTGGTCTAACCAAGGTATATGGAGACCAGAACTGTGCACAGTGCTCCAAGTGTGGTCTAACCAAGGTATATGGAGACCAGAACTGTGCACAGTGCTCCAAGTGTGGTCTAACCAAGGTATATGGAGACCAGAACTGTGCACAGTGCTCCAAGTGTGGTCTAACCAAGGTATATGGAGACCAGAACTGTGCACAGTGCTCCAAGTGTGGTCTAACCAAGGTATATGGAGACCAGAACTGTGCACAGTGCTCCGAGTGTGGTCTAACCAAGGTATATGGAGACCAGAACTGTGCACAGTGCTCCAAGTGTGGTCCAACCAAGGTATATGGAGACCAGAACTGTACACAGTGCTCCGAGTGTGGTCTAACCAAGGTATATGGAGACCAGAACTGTACACAGTGCTCCAAGTGTGGTCCAACCAAGGTATATGGAGACCAGAACTATGCAGAGTGCTCCGAGTGTGGTCTATCCAAGGTATATGGAGACCAGAACTGTACACAGTGCTCCGAGTGTGGTCTAACCAAGGTATATGGAGACCAGAACTGTACACAGTGCTCCAAGTGTGGTCCAACCAAGGTATATGGAGACCAGAACTGTGCACAGTGCTCCGAGTGTGGTCTAACCAAGGTATATGGAGACCAGAACTGTGCACAGTGCTCCGAGTGTGGTCTAACCAAGGTATATGGAGACCAGAACTGTGCACAGTGCTCCAAGTGTGGTCTAACCCAGGTATATGGAGACCAGAACTGTGCACAGTGCTCCAAGTGTGGTCTAACCAAGGTATATGGAGACCAGAACTGTGCACAGTGCTCCAAGTGTGGTCTAACCAAGGTATATGGAGACCAGAACTGTGCACAGTGCTCCGAGTGTGGTCTAACCAAGGTATATGGAGACCAGAACTGTGCACAGTGCTCCGAGTGTGGTCTAACCAAGGTATATGGAGACCAGAACTGTGCACAGTGCTCCAAGTGTGGTCTAACCAAGGTATATGGAGACCAGAACTGTGCACAGTGCTCCGAGTGTGGTCTAACCAAGGTATATGGAGACCAGAACTGTGCACAGTGCTCCGAGTGTGGTCTAACCAAGGTATGTGGAGATCAGAACTGTGCACAGTGCTCCAAGTGTGGTCTAACCAAGGTATATGGAGACCAGAACTGTGCACAGTGCTCCGAGTGTGGTCTAACCCAGGTATATGGAGACCAGAACTGTGCACAGTGCTCCAAGTGTGGTCTAACCAAGGTATATGGAGACCAGAACTGTGCACAGTGCTCCGAGTGTGGTCTAACCCAGGTATATGGAGACCAGAACTGTGCACAGTGCTCCGAGTGTGGTCTAACCAAGGTATATGGAGACCGGAACTGTGCACAGTGCTCCGAGTGTGGTCTAACCAAGGTATATGGAGACCAGAACTGTGCACAGTGCTCCAAGTGTGGTCTAACCCAGGTATATGGAGACCAGAACTGTGCACAGTGCTCCGAGTGTGGTCTAACCAAGGTATATGGAGACCGGAACTGTGCACAGTGCTCCAAGTGTGGTCTAACCAAGGTATATGGAGACCAGAACTGTGCACAGTGAGCCAAGTGTGGTCTAACCAAGGTATATGGAGACCAGAACTGTGCACAGTGCTCCAAGTGTGGTCTAACCCAGGTATATGGAGACCAGAACTGTGCACAGTGCTCCGAGTGTGGTCTAACCAAGGTATATGGAGACCAGAACTGTGCACAGTGCTCCAAGTGTGGTCTAACCAAGGTATATGGAGACCAGAACTGTGCACAGTCCTCCGAGTGTGGTCTAACCCAGGTATATGGAGACCAGAACTGTGCACAGTGCTCCGAGTGTGGTCTAACCAAGGTATATGGAGACCAGAACTGTACACAGTGCTCCAAGTGTGGTCTAACCCAGGTATATGGAGACCAGAACTGTGCACAGTGCTCCAGGTGTGGTCTAACCAAGGTATATGGAGACCAGAACTGTGCACAGTGCTCCGAGTGTGGTCTAACCAAGGTATATGGAGACCAGAACTGTGCACAGTGCTCCGAGTGTGGTCTAACCAAGGTATATGGAGACCAGAACTGTGCACAGTGCTCCGAGTGTGGTCTAACCAAGGTATATGGAGACCAGAACTGTGCACAGTGCTCCGAGTGTGGTCTAACCCAGGTATATGGAGACCAGAACTGTACACAGTGCTCCAAGTGTGGTCTAACCAAGGTATATGGAGACCAGAACTGTACACAGTGCTCCAAGTGTGGTCTAACACAGGTATATGGAGACCAGAACTGTGCACAGTGCTCCGAGTGTGGTCTAACCAAGGTATATGGAGACCAGAACTGTACACAGTGCTCCGAGTGTGGTCTAACCAAGGTATATGGAGACCAGAACTGTGCACAGTGCTCCGAGTGTGGTCTAACCAAGGTATATGGAGACCAGAACTGTGCACAGTGCTCCGAGTGTGGTCTAACCAAGGTATATGGAGACCAGAACTGTGCACAGTGCTCCGAGTGTGGTCTAACCAAGGTATATGGAGACCAGAACTGTGCACAGTGCTCCGAGTGTGGTCTAACCAAGGTATATGGAGACCAGAACTGTGCACAGTGCTCCAAGTGTGGTCTAACCAAGGTATATGGAGACCAGAACTGTGCACAGTGCTCCAAGTGTGGTCTAACCAAGGTATATGGAGACCAGAACTGTGCACAGTGCTCCGAGTGTGGTCTAACCAAGGTATATGGAGACCAGAACTGTGCACAGTGCTCCGAGTGTGGTCTAACCAAGGTATATGGAGACCAGAACTGTGCACAGTGCTCCGAGTGTGGTCTAACCAAGGTATATGGAGACCAGAACTGTGCACAGTGCTCCGAGTGTGGTCTAACCAAGGTATATGGAGACCAGAACTGTGCACAGTGCTCCAAGTGTGGTCTAACCAAGGTATATGGAGACCAGAACTGTGCACAGTGCTCCGAGTGTGGTCTAACCAAGGTATATGGAGACCAGAACTGTGCACAGTGCTCCGAGTGTGGTCTAACCAAGGTATATGGAGACCAGAACTGTGCACAGTGCTCCGAGTGTGGTCTAACCAAGGTATATGGAGACCAGAACTGTGCACAGTGCTCCAAGTGCGGTCTAACCAAGGTATATGGAGACCAGAACTGTGCACAGTGCTCCGAGTGAGGTCTAACCAAGGTATATGGAGACCAGAACTGTGCACAGTGCTCCGAGTGTGGTCTAACCAAGGTATATGGAGACCAGAACTGTGCACAGTGCTCCGAGTGTGGTCTAACCAAGGTATATGGAGACCAGAACTGTGCACAGTGCTCCGAGTGTTGTCTAACCAAGGTATATGGAGACCAGAACTGTGCACAGTGCTCCGAGTGTGGTCTAACCAAGGTATATGGAGACCAGAACTGTGCACAGTGCTCCAAGTGTGGTCTAACCAAGGTATATGGAGACCAGAACTGTGCACAGTGCTCCGAGTGTGGTCCAACCAAGGTATATGGAGACCAGAACTGTGCACAGTGCTCCAAGTGTGGTCTAACCAAGGTATATGGAGACCAGAACTGTGCACAGTGCTCCAAGTGTGGTTTAACCAAGGTATATGGAGACCAGAACTGTGCACAGTGCTCCAAGTGTGGTCTAACCAAGGTATATGGAGACCAGAACTGTACACAGTGCTCCAAGTGCGGTCTAACCAAGGTATATGGAGACCAGAACTGTGCACAGTGCTCCGAGTGCGGTCTAACCAAGGTATATGGAGACCAGAACTGTGCACAGTGCTCCGTGTGTGGTCTAACCAAGGTATATGGAGACCAGAACTGTGCACAGTGCTCCGAGTGTGGTCTAACCAAGGTATATGGAGACCAGAACTGTGCACAGTGCTCCGAGTGTGGTCTAACCAAGGTATATGGAGACCAGAACTGTGCACAGTGCTCCGAGTGTGGTCTAACCAAGGTATATGGAGACCAGAACTGTGCACAGTGCTCCGAGTGTGGTCTAACCAAGGTATATGGAGACCAGAACTGTGCACAGTGCTCCGAGTGCGGTCTAACCCAGGTATATGGAGACCAGAACTGTGCACAGTGCTCCGAGTGCGGTCTAACCAAGGTATATGGAGACCAGAACTGTGCACAGTGCTCCAAGTGTGGTCTAACCAAGGTATATGGAGACCAGAACTGTGCACAGTGCTCCAAGTGTGGTCTAACCAAGGTATATGGAGACCAGAACTGTGCACAGTGCTCCAAGTGTGGTCTAACCAAGGTATATGGAGACCAGAACTGTGCACAGTGCTCCGAGTGTGGTCCAACCAAGGTATATGGAGACCAGAACTGTGCACAGTGCTCCAAGTGTGGTCTAACCAAGGTATATGGAGACCAGAACTGTGCACAGTGCTCCAAGTGTGGTTTAACCAAGGTATATGGAGACCAGAACTGTGCACAGTGCTCCGAGTGTGGTCTAACCAAGGTATATGGAGACCAGAACTGTGTACAGTGCTCCGAGTGTGGTCTAACCAAGGTATATGGAGACCAGAACTGTGCACAGTGCTCCGAGTGTGGTCCAACCAAGGTATATGGAGACCAGAACTGTGCACAGTGCTCCGAGTGTGGTCCAACCAAGGTATATGGAGACCAGAACTGTGCACAGTGCTCCGAGTGCGGTCTAACCAAGGTATATGGAGACCAGAACTGTGCACAGTGCTCCGAGTGTGGTCTAACCAAGGTATATGGAGACCAGAACTGTGCACAGTGCTCCGAGTGTGGTCTAACCAAGGTATATGGAGACCAGAACTGTGCACAGTGCTCCGAGTGTGGTCTAACCAAGGTATATGGAGACCAGAACTGTGCACAGTGCTCCGAGTGTGGTCTAACCAAGGTATATGGAGACCAGAACTGTGCACAGTGCTCCGAGTGTGGTCTAACCAAGGTATATGGAGACCAGAACTGTGCACAGTGCTCCGAGTGTGGTCCAACCAAGGTTTATGGAGACCAGAACTGTGCACAGTGCTCCGAGTGCGGTCTAACCAAGGTATATGGAGACCAGAACTGTGCACAGTGCTCCGAGTGTGGTCTAACCAAGGTATATGGAGACCAGAACTGTGCACAGTGCTCCGAGTGTGGTCTAACCAAGGTATATGGAGAACAGAACTGTGCACAGTGCTCCGAGTGTGGTCTAACCAAGGTATATGGAGACCAGAACTGTGCACAGTGCTCCGAGTGTGGTCTAACCAAGGTATATGGAGACCAGAACTGTGCACAGTGCTCCAAGTGTGGTCTAACCCAGGTATATGGAGACCAGAACTGTACACAGTGCTCCAAGTGTGGTCTAACCAAGGTATATGGAGACCAGAACTGTGCACAGTGCTCCGAGTGTGGTCTAACCAAGGTATATGGAGACCAGAACTGTACACAGTGCTCCAAGTGTCGTCTAACCCAGGTATATGGAGACCAGAACTGTGCACAGTGCTCCAAGTGTGGTCTAACCCAGGTATATGGAGACCAGAACTGTGCACAGTGCTCCGAGTGTGGTCTAACCAAGGTATATGGAGACCAGAACTGTGCACAGTGCTCCAAGTGTGGTCTAACCAAGGTATATGGAGACCAGAACTGTGCACAGTGCTCCGAGTGTGGTCTAACCCAGGTATATGGAGACCAGAACTGTGCACAGTGCTCCGAGTGTGGTCTAACCAAGGTATATGGAGACCAGAACTGTGCACAGTGCTCCAAGTGTGGTCTAACCAAGGTATATGGAGACCAGAACTGTGCACAGTGCTCCGAGTGTGGTCTAACCCAGGTATATGGAGACCAGAACTGTGCACAGTGCTCCAAGTGTGGTCTAACCAAGGTATATAGAGACCAGAACTGTGCACAGTGCTCCAAGTGTGGTCTAACCAAGGTATATGGAGACCAGAACTGTGCACAGTGCTCCGAGTGTGGTCTAACCAAAGTATATGGAGACCAGAACTGTGCACAGTGCTCCGAGTGTGGTCTAACCAAGGTATATGGAGACCAGAACTGTGCACAGTGCTCCGAGTGTGGTCTAACCCAGGTATATGGAGACCAGAACTGTGCACAGTGCTCCGAGTGTGGTCGAACCCAGGTATATGGAGACCAGAACTGTGCACAGTGCTCCAAGTGTGGTCTAACCAAGGTATATAGAGACCAGAACTGTGCACAGTGCTCCAAGTGTGGTCTAACCAAGGTATATGGAGACCAGAACTGTGCACAGTGCTCCGAGTGTGGTCTAACCAAGGTATATGGAGACCGGAACTGTGCAGAGTGCTCCAAGTGTGGTCTAACCAAGGTATATGGAGACTAGAACTGTGCACAGTGCTCCGAGTGTGGTCTAACCGAGGTATATGGAGACCAGAACTGTGCACAGTGCTCCAAGTGTGGTCTAACCAAGGTATATGGAGACCAGAACTGTGCACAGTGCTCCAAGTGTGGTCTAACCAAGGTATATAGAGACCAGAACTGTGCACAGTGCTCCAAGTGTGGTCTAACCAAGGTATATGGAGACCAGAACTGTGCACAGTGCTCCGAGTGTGGTCTTACCAAGGTATATGGAGACCGGAACTGTGCACAGTGCTCCAAGTGTGGTCTAACCAAGGTATATGGAGACTAGAACTGTGCACAGTGCTCCAAGTGTGGTCTAACCAAGGTATATGGAGACCGGAACTGTGCACAGTGCTCCAAGTGTGGTCTAACCAAGATATATGGAGACCAGAACTGTGCACAGTGCTCCAAGTGTGGTCTAACCAAGGTATATGGAGACCAGAACTGTGCACAGTGCTCCAAGTGTGGTCTAACCAAGGTATATAGAGACCAGAACTGTGCACAGTGCTCCAAGTGTGGTCTAACCAAGGTATATGGAGACCAGAACTGTGCACAGTGCTCCGAGTGTGGTCTAACCAAGGTATATGGAGACTAGAACTGTGCACAGTGCTCCAAGTGTGGTCTAACCAAGGTATATGGAGACCGGAACTGTGCACAGTGCTCCAAGTGTGGTCTAACCAAGATATATGGAGACCAGAACTGTGCACAGTGCTCCAAGTGTGGTCTAACCAAGGTATATGGAGACCAGAACTGTGCACAGTGCTCCAAGTGTGGTCTAACCAAGGTATATGGAGACCAGAACTGTGCACAGTGCTCCAAGTGTGGTCTAACCAAGGTATATGGAGACCAGAACTGTGCACAGTGCTCCAAGTGTGGTCTAACCAAGGTATATAGAGACCAGAACTGTGCACAGTGCTCCAAGTGTGGTCTAACCAAGGTATATGGAGACCAGAACTGTGCACAGTGCTCCGAGTGTGGTCTAACCAAGGTATATGGAGACCAGAACTGTGCACAGTGCTCCAAGTGTGGTCTAACCAAGGTATATGGAGACCAGAACTGTGCACAGTGCTCCAAGTGTGGTCTAACCCAGGTATATGGAGACCAGAACTGTGCACAATGCTCCAAGTGTGGTCTAACCAAGGTATATGGAGACCAGAACTGTGCACAGTGCTCCGAGTGAGGTCTAACCAAGGTATATGGAGACCAGAACTGTGCACAGTGCTCCGAGTGAGGTCTAACCAAGGTATATGGAGACCAGAACTGTGCACAGTGCTCCAAGTGTGGTCTAACCCAGGTATATGGAGACCAGAACTGTGCACAGTGCTCCAAGTGTGGTCTAACCAAGGTATATGGAGACCAGAACTGTGCACAGTGCTCCAAGTGTGGTCTAACCGAGGTATATGGAGACCAGAACTGTGCACAGTGCTCCGAGTGAGGTCTAACCAAGGTATATGGAGACCAGAACTGTGCACAGTGCTCCAAGTGTGGTCTAACCAAGGTATATGGAGACCAGAACTGTGCACAGTGCTCCAAGTGTGGTCTAACCAAGGTATATGGAGACCAGAACTGTGCACAGTGCTCCAAGTATGGTCCAACCAAGGTATATGGAGACCAGAACTGTGCACAGTGCTCCAAGTGTGGTCTAACCAAGGTATATGGAGACCAGAACTGTGCACAGTGCTCCAAGTGTGGTCTAACCAAGGTATATGGAGACCAGAACTGTGCACAGTGCTCCAAGTGTGGTCTAACCAAGGTATATGGAGACCAGAACTGTGCACAGTGCTCCAAGTGAGGTCTAACCAAGGTATATGGAGACCAGAACTGTGCACAGTGCTCCAAGTGTGGTCTAACCCAGGTATATGGAGACCAGAACTGTGCACAGTGCTCCAAGTGTGGTCTAACCAAGGTATATGGAGACCAGAACTGTGCACAGTGCTCCGAGTGTGGTCTAACCAAGGTATATGGAGACCAGAACTGTGCACAGTGCTCCGAGTGTGGTCTAACCGAGGTATATGGAGACCAGGACTGTGCACAGTGCTCCAAGTGTGGTCTAACCCAGGTATATGGAGACCAGAACTGTGCACAGTGCTCCAAGTGTGGTCTAACCAAGGTATATGGAGACCAGAACTGTGCACAGTGCTCCGAGTGTGGTCTAACCAAGGTATATGGAGACCACAACTGTGCACAGTGCTCCGAGTGTGGTCTAACCGAGGTATATGGAGACCAGGACTGTGCACAGTGCTCCAAGTGTGGTCTAACCCAGGTATATGGAGACCAGAACTGTGCACAGTGCTCCAAGTGTGGTCTAACCAAGGTATATGGAGACCAGAACTGTGCACAGTGCTCCGAGTGTGGTCTAACCAAGGTATATGGAGACCAGAACTGTGCACAGTGCTCCAAGTGCGGTCTAACCAAGGTATATGGAGACCAGAACTGTGCACAGTGCTCCAAGTGAGGTCTAACCAAGGTATATGGAGACCAGAACTGTGCACAGTGCTCCAAGTGTGGTCTAACCCAGGTATATGGAGACCAGAACTGTGCACAGTGCTCCAAGTGTGGTCTAACCAAGGTATATGGAGACCAGAACTGTGCACAGTGCTCCGAGTGTGGTCTAACCAAGGTATATGGAGACCAGAACTGTGCACAGTGCTCCGAGTGTGGTCTAACCGAGGTATATGGAGACCAGGACTGTGCACAGTGCTCCAAGTGTGGTCTAACCCAGGTATATGGAGACCAGAACTGTGCACAGTGCTCCAAGTGTGGTCTAACCAAGGTATATGGAGACCAGAACTGTGCACAGTGCTCCGAGTGTGGTCTAACCAAGGTATATGGAGACCAGAACTGTGCACAGTGCTCCGAGTGTGGTCTAACCAAGGTATATGGAGACCAGAACTGTGCACAGTGCTCCGAGTGTGGTCTAACCAAGGTATATGGAGACCAGAACTGTGCACAGTGCTCCGAGTGTGGTCTAACCAAGGTATATGGAGACCAGAACTGTGCACAGTGCTCCGAGTGTGGTCTAACCAAGGTATATGGAGACCAGAACTGTGCACAGTGCTCCGAGTGTGGTCTAACCAAGGTATATGGAGACCAGAACTGTGCACAGTGCTCCAAGTGTGGTCTAACCAAGGTATATGGAGACCAGAACTGTGCACAGTGCTCCGAGTGTGGTCTAACCAAGGTATATGGAGACCAGAACTGTGCACAGTGCTCCGAGTGTGGTCTAACCAAGGTATATGGAGACCAGAACTGTGCACAGTGCTCCGAGTGTGGTCTAACCAAGGTATATGGAGACCAGAACTGTGCACAGTGCTCCGAGTGTGGTCTAACCAAGGTATATGGAGACCAGAACTGTGCACAGTGCTCCGAGTGTGGTCTAACCCAGGTATATGGAGACCAGAACTGTGCACAGTGCTCCGAGTGTGGTCTAACCAAGGAATATGGAGACCAGAACTGTGCCCAGTGCTCCAAGTGCGGTCTAACCAAGGTATATGGAGACCAGAACTGTGCACAGTGCTCCAAGTGTGGTCTAACCAAGGTATATGGAGACCAGAACTGTACACAGTGCTCCGAGTGTGGTCTAACCAAGGTATATGGAGACCAGAACTGTACACAGTGCTCCGAGTGTGGTCTAACCAAGGTATATGGAGACCAGAACTGTACACAGTGCTCCGAGTGTGGTCTAACCAATGTATATGGAGACCAGAACTGTGCACAGTGCTCCGAGTGTGGTCTAACCAAGGTATATGGAGACCAGAACTGTGCACAGTGCTCCGAGTGTGGTCTAACCAAGGTATATGGAGACCAGAACTGTGCACAGTGCTCCAAGTGTGATCTAACCAAGGTATATGGAGACCAGAACTGTGCACAGTGCTCCAAGTGTGGTCTAACCAAGGTATATGGAGACCAGAACTGTGCACAGTGCTCCAAGTGTGATCTAACCAAGGTATATGGAGACCAGAACTGTGCACAGTGCTCCAAGTGTGGTCTAACCAAGGTATATGGAGACCAGAACTGTACACAGTGCTCCAAGTGTGGTCTAACCAAGGTATATGGAGACCAGAACTGTGCACAGTGCTCCGAGTGTGGTCTAACCAAGGTATATGGAGACCAGAACTGTGCACATTGCTCCGAGTGTGGTCTAACCAAGGTATATGGAGACCGGAACTGTGCACAGTGCTCCGAGTGTGGTCTAACCAAGGTATTTGGAGACCAGAACTGTGCACAGTGCTCCAAGTGCGGTCTAACCAAGGTACATGGAGACCAGAACTGTACACAGTGCTCCAAGTGCGGTCTAACCAAGGTATATGGAGACCAGAACTGTGCACAGTGCTCCGAGTGTGGTCTAACCAAGGTATATGGAGACCAGAACTGTGCACAGTGCTCCGAGTGTGGTCTAACCAAGGTATATGGAGACCAGAACTGTGCACATTGCTCCGAGTGTGGTCCAACCAAGGTATATGGAGACCAGAACTGTGCACAGTGCTCCAAGTGTGGTCTAACCAAGGTATATGGAGACCAGAACTGTGCACAGTGCTCCAAGTGTGATCTAACCAAGGTATATGGAGACCAGAACTGTGCACAGTGCTCCAAGTGTGGTCTAACCAAGGTATATGGAGACCAGAACTGTGCACAGTGCTCCGAGTGTGGTCTAACCAAGGTATATGGAGACCAGAACTGTGCACAGTGCTCCGAGTGTGGTCTAACCAAGGTATATGGAGACCAGAACTGTGCACAGTGCTCCAAGTGTGATCTAACCAAGTTATATGGAGACCAGAACTGTGCACAGTGCTCCAAGTGTGGTCTAACCAAGGTATATGGAGACCAGAACTGTGCACAGTGCTCCAAGTGTGGTCTAACCAAGGTATATGGAGACCGGAACTGTGCACAGTGCTCCGAGTGTGGTCTAACCAAGGTATATGGAGACCAGAACTGTGCACATTGCTCCGAGTGTGGTCTAACCAAGGTATATGGAGACCGGAACTGTGCACAGTGCTCCGAGTGTGGTCTAACCAAGGTATTTGGAGACCAGAACTGTGCACAGTGCTCCAAGTGCGGTCTAACCAAGGTACATGGAGACCAGAACTGTACACAGTGCTCCAAGTGCGGTCTAACCAAGGTATATGGAGACCAGAACTGTGCACAGTGCTCCAAGTGTGGTCTAACCAAGGTATATGGAGACCAGAACTGTGCACAGTGCTCCAAGTATGGTCCAACCAAGGTATATGGAGACCAGAACTGTGCACAGTGCTCCAAGTGTGGTCTAACCAAGGTATATGGAGACCAGAACTGTGCACAGTGCTCCAAGTGTGGTCTAACCAAGGTATATGGAGACCAGAACTGTGCACAGTGCTCCAAGTGTGGTCTAACCAAGGTATATGGAGACCAGAACTGTGCACAGTGCTCCAAGTGAGGTCTAACCAAGGTATATGGAGACCAGAACTGTGCACAGTGCTCCAAGTGTGGTCTAACCCAGGTATATGGAGACCAGAACTGTGCACAGTGCTCCAAGTGTGGTCTAACCAAGGTATATGGAGACCAGAACTGTGCACAGTGCTCCGAGTGTGGTCTAACCAAGGTATATGGAGACCAGAACTGTGCACAGTGCTCCGAGTGTGGTCTAACCGAGGTATATGGAGACCAGGACTGTGCACAGTGCTCCAAGTGTGGTCTAACCCAGGTATATGGAGACCAGAACTGTGCACAGTGCTCCAAGTGTGGTCTAACCAAGGTATATGGAGACCAGAACTGTGCACAGTGCTCCGAGTGTGGTCTAACCAAGGTATATGGAGACCAGAACTGTGCACAGTGCTGCGAGTGTGGTCTAACCGAGGTATATGGAGACCAGGACTGTGCACAGTGCTCCAAGTGTGGTCTAACCCAGGTATATGGAGACCAGAACTGTGCACAGTGCTCCAAGTGTGGTCTAACCAAGGTATATGGAGACCAGAACTGTGCACAGTGCTCCGAGTGTGGTCTAACCAAGGTATATGGAGACCAGAACTGTGCACAGTGCTCCAAGTGCGGTCTAACCAAGGTATATGGAGACCAGAACTGTGCACAGTGCTCCAAGTGAGGTCTAACCAAGGTATATGGAGACCAGAACTGTGCACAGTGCTCCAAGTGTGGTCTAACCCAGGTATATGGAGACCAGAACTGTGCACAGTGCTCCAAGTGTGGTCTAACCAAGGTATATGGAGACCAGAACTGTGCACAGTGCTCCGAGTGTGGTCTAACCAAGGTATATGGAGACCAGAACTGTGCACAGTGCTCCGAGTGTGGTCTAACCGAGGTATATGGAGACCAGGACTGTGCACAGTGCTCCAAGTGTGGTCTAACCCAGGTATATGGAGACCAGAACTGTGCACAGTGCTCCGAGTGTGGTCTAACCAAGGTATATGGAGACCAGAACTGTGCACAGTGCTCCAAGTGTGATCTAACCAAGTTATATGGAGACCAGAACTGTGCACAGTGCTCCAAGTGTGGTCTAACCAAGGTATATGGAGACCAGAACTGTGCACAGTGCTCCAAGTGTGGTCTAACCAAGGTATATGGAGACCGGAACTGTGCACAGTGCTCCGAGTGTGGTCTAACCAAGGTATATGGAGACCAGAACTGTGCACATTGCTCCGAGTGTGGTCTAACCAAGGTATATGGAGACCGGAACTGTGCACAGTGCTCCGAGTGTGGTCTAACCAAGGTATTTGGAGACCAGAACTGTGCACAGTGCTCCAAGTGCGGTCTAACCAAGGTACATGGAGACCAGAACTGTACACAGTGCTCCAAGTGCGGTCTAACCAAGGTATATGGAGACCAGAACTGTGCACAGTGCTCCAAGTGTGGTCTAACCAAGGTATATGGAGACCAGAACTGTGCACAGTGCTCCAAGTATGGTCCAACCAAGGTATATGGAGACCAGAACTGTGCACAGTGCTCCAAGTGTGGTCTAACCAAGGTATATGGAGACCAGAACTGTGCACAGTGCTCCAAGTGTGGTCTAACCAAGGTATATGGAGACCAGAACTGTGCACAGTGCTCCAAGTGTGGTCTAACCAAGGTATATGGAGACCAGAACTGTGCACAGTGCTCCAAGTGAGGTCTAACCAAGGTATATGGAGACCAGAACTGTGCACAGTGCTCCAAGTGTGGTCTAACCCAGGTATATGGAGACCAGAACTGTGCACAGTGCTCCAAGTGTGGTCTAACCAAGGTATATGGAGACCAGAACTGTGCACAGTGCTCCGAGTGTGGTCTAACCAAGGTATATGGAGACCAGAACTGTGCACAGTGCTCCGAGTGTGGTCTAACCGAGGTATATGGAGACCAGGACTGTGCACAGTGCTCCAAGTGTGGTCTAACCCAGGTATATGGAGACCAGAACTGTGCACAGTGCTCCAAGTGTGGTCTAACCAAGGTATATGGAGACCAGAACTGTGCACAGTGCTCCGAGTGTGGTCTAACCAAGGTATATGGAGACCAGAACTGTGCACAGTGCTGCGAGTGTGGTCTAACCGAGGTATATGGAGACCAGGACTGTGCACAGTGCTCCAAGTGTGGTCTAACCCAGGTATATGGAGACCAGAACTGTGCACAGTGCTCCAAGTGTGGTCTAACCAAGGTATATGGAGACCAGAACTGTGCACAGTGCTCCGAGTGTGGTCTAACCAAGGTATATGGAGACCAGAACTGTGCACAGTGCTCCAAGTGCGGTCTAACCAAGGTATATGGAGACCAGAACTGTGCACAGTGCTCCAAGTGAGGTCTAACCAAGGTATATGGAGACCAGAACTGTGCACAGTGCTCCAAGTGTGGTCTAACCCAGGTATATGGAGACCAGAACTGTGCACAGTGCTCCAAGTGTGGTCTAACCAAGGTATATGGAGACCAGAACTGTGCACAGTGCTCCGAGTGTGGTCTAACCAAGGTATATGGAGACCAGAACTGTGCACAGTGCTCCGAGTGTGGTCTAACCGAGGTATATGGAGACCAGGACTGTGCACAGTGCTCCAAGTGTGGTCTAACCCAGGTATATGGAGACCAGAACTGTGCACAGTGCTCCAAGTGTGGTCTAACCAAGGTATATGGAGACCAGAACTGTGCACAGTGCTCCAAGTGTGGTCTAACCAAGGTATATGGAGACCAGAACTGTGCACAGTGCTCCAAGTGTGGTCTAACCAAGGTATATGGAGACCAGAACTGTGCACAGTGCTCCAAGTGAGGTCTAACCAAGGTATATGGAGACCAGAACTGTGCACAGTGCTCCAAGTGTGGTCTAACCCAGGTATATGGAGACCAGAACTGTGCACAGTGCTCCAAGTATGGTCTAACCAAGGTATATGGAGACCAGAACTGTGCACAGTGCTCCGAGTGTGGTCTAACCAAGGTAGATGGAGACCAGAACTGTGCACAGTGCTCCGAGTGTGGTCTAACCGAGGTATATGGAGACCAGGACTGTGCACAGTGCTCCAAGTGTGGTCTAACCCAGGTATATGGAGACCAGAACTGTGCACAGTGCTCCAAGTGTGGTCTAACCAAGGTATATGGAGACCAGAACTGTGCACAGTGCTCCGAGTGTGGTCTAACGAAGGTATATGGAGACCAGAACTGTGCACAGTGCTCCGAGTGTGGTCTAACCGAGGTATATGGAGACCAGGACTGTGCACAGTGCTCCAAGTGTGGTCTAACCCAGGTATATGGAGACCAGAACTGTGCACAGTGCTCCAAGTGTGGTCTAACCAAGGTATATGGAGACCAGAACTGTGCACAGTGCTCCGAGTGTGGTCTAACCAAGGTATATGGAGACCAGAACTGTGCACAGTGCTCCAAGTGCGGTCTAACCAAGGTATATGGAGACCAGAACTGTGCACAGTGCTCCAAGTGAGGTCTAACCGAGGTATATGGAGACCAGAACTGTGCACAGTGCTCCAAGTGTGGTCTAACGAAGGTATATGGAGACCAGAACTGTGCACAGTGCTCCGAGTGTGGTCTAACCAAGGTATATGGAGACCAGAACTGTGCACAGTGCTCCGAGTGTGGTCTAACCAAGGTATATGGAGACCAGAACTGTGCACAGTGCTCCGAGTGTGGTCTAACCAAGGTATATGGAGACCAGAACTGTGCACAGTGCTCCGAGTGTGGTCTAACCAAGGTATATGGAGACCAGAACTGTGCACAGTGCTCCGAGTGTGGTCTAACCAAGGTATATGGAGACCAGAACTGTGCACAGTGCTCCGAGTGTGGTCTAACCAAGGTATATGGAGACCAGAACTGTGCACAGTGCTCCAAGTGTGGTCTAACCAAGGTATATGGAGACCAGAACTGTGCACAGTGCTCCGAGTGTGGTCTAACCAAGGTATATGGAGACCAGAACTGTGCACAGTGCTCCGAGTGTGGTCTAACCAAGGTATATGGAGACCAGAACTGTGCACAGTGCTCCGAGTGTGGTCTAACCAAGGTATATGGAGACCAGAACTGTGCACAGTGCTCCGAGTGTGGTCTAACCAAGGTATATGGAGACCAGAACTGTGCACAGTGCTCCGAGTGTGGTCTAACCCAGGTTTATGGAGACCAGAACTGTGCACAGTGCTCCGAGTGTGGTCTAACCAAGGTATATGGAGACCAGAACTGTGCCCAGTGCTCCAAGTGCGGTCTAACCAAGGTATATGGAGACCAGAACTGTGCACAGTGCTCCAAGTGTGGTCTAACCAAGGTATATGGAGACCAGAACTGTACACAGTGCTCCGAGTGTGGTCTAACCAAGGTATATGGAGACCAGAACTGTACACAGTGCTCCGAGTGTGGTCTAACCAAGGTATATGGAGACCAGAACTGTACACAGTGCTCCGAGTGTGGTCTAACCAATGTATATGGAGACCAGAACTGTGCACAGTGATCCGAGTGTGGTCTAACCAAGGTATATGGAGACCAGAACTGTGCACAGTGCTCCGAGTGTGGTCTAACCAAGGTATATGGAGACCAGAACTGTGCACAGTGCTCCAAGTGTGATCTAACCAAGGTATATGGAGACCAGAACTGTGCACAGTGCTCCAAGTGTGGTCTAACCAAGGTATATGGAGACCAGAACTGTGCACAGTGCTCCAAGTGTGATCTAACCAAGGTATATGGAGACCAGAACTGTGCACAGTGCTCCAAGTGTGGTCTAACCAAGGTATATGGAGACCAGAACTGTACACAGTGCTCCAAGTGTGGTCTAACCAAGGTATATGGAGACCAGAACTGTGCACAGTGCTCCGAGTGTGGTCTAACCAAGGTATATGGAGACCAGAACTGTGCACATTGCTCCGAGTGTGGTCTAACCAAGGTATATGGAGACCGGAACTGTGCACAGTGCTCCGAGTGTGGTCTAACCAAGGTATTTGGAGACCAGAACTGTGCACAGTGCTCCAAGTGCGGTCTAACCAAGGTACATGGAGACCAGAACTGTACACAGTGCTCCAAGTGCGGTCTAACCAAGGTATATGGAGACCAGAACTGTGCACAGTGCTCCGAGTGTGGTCTAACCAAGGTATATGGAGACCAGAACTGTGCACAGTGCTCCGAGTGTGGTCTAACCAAGGTATATGGAGACCAGAACTGTGCACATTGCTCCGAGTGTGGTCCAACCAAGGTATATGGAGACCAGAACTGTGCACAGTGCTCCAAGTGTGGTCTAACCAAGGTATATGGAGACCAGAACTGTGCACAGTGCTCCAAGTGTGATCTAACCAAGGTATATGGAGACCAGAACTGTGCACAGTGCTCCAAGTGTGGTCTAACCAAGGTATATGGAGACCAGAACTGTGCACAGTGCTCCGAGTGTGGTCTAACCAAGGTATATGGAGACCAGAACTGTGCACAGTGCTCCGAGTGTGGTCTAACCAAGGTATATGGAGACCAGAACTGTGCACAGTGCTCCAAGTGTGATCTAACCAAGGTATATGGAGACAAGAACTGTGCACAGTGCTCCAAGTGTGGTCTAACCAAGGTATATGGAGACCAGAACTGTGCACAGTGCTCCAAGTGTGGTCTAACCAAGGTATATGGAGACCGGAACTGTGCACAGTGCTCCGAGTGTGGTCTAACCAAGGTATATGGAGACCAGAACTGTGCACATTGCTCCGAGTGTGGTCTAACCAAGGTATATGGAGACCGGAACTGTGCACAGTGCTCCGAGTGTGGTCTAACCAAGGTATTTGGAGACCAGAACTGTGCACAGTGCTCCAAGTGCGGTCTAACCAAGGTACATGGAGACCAGAACTGTACACAGTGCTCCAAGTGCGGTCTAACCAAGGTATATGGAGACCAGAACTGTGCACAGTGCTCCGAGTGTGGTCTAACCAAGGTATATGGAGACCAGAACTGTGCACAGTGCTCCGAGTGTGGTCTAACCAAGGTATATGGAGACCAGAACTGTGCACATTGCTCCGAGTGTGGTCCAACCAAGGTATATGGAGACCAGAACTGTGCACAGTGCTCCAAGTGTGGTCTAACCAAGGTATATGGAGACCAGAACTGTGCACATTGCTCCGAGTGTGGTCTAACCAAGGTATATGGAGACCAGAACTGTGCACAGTGCTCCAAGTGTGGTCTAACCAAGTTATATGGAGACCGGAACTGTACACAATGCTCCGAGTGTGGTCTAACCAAGGTATATGGAGACCAGAACTGTGCACAGTGCTCCGAGTGTGGTCTAACCAAGGTATATGGAGACCAGAACTGTACACAGTGCTCCAAGTGCGGTCTAACCAAGGTATATGGAGACCAGAACTGTGCACATTGCTCCGAGTGTGGTCTAACCAAGGTATATGGAGACCAGAACTGTGCACAGTGCTCCAAGTGTGGTCTAACCGAGGTATATGGAGACCAGAACTGTGCACATTGCTCCGAGTGTGGTCTAACCAAGGTATATGGAGACCAGAACTGTGCACAGTGCTCCAAGTGTGGTCTAACCGAGGTATATGGAGACCGGAACTGTACACAGTGCTCCGAGTGTGGTCTAACCAAGGTATATGGAGACCAGAACTGTGCTCAGTGCCCCAAGTGTGGTCTAACCAAGGTATATGGAGACCAGAACTGTGCACAGTGCTCCAAGTGTGGTCTAACCGAGGTATATGGAGACCAGAACTGTGCACAGTGCTCCAAGTGTGGTCTAACCGAGGTATATGGAGACCAGAACTGTGCACATTGCTCCGAGTGTGGTCTAACCAAGGTATATGGAGACCAGAACAGTGCACAGTGCTCCAAGTGTGGACTAACCGAGGTATATGGAGACCGGAACTGTACACAGTGCTCCGAGTGTGGTCTAACCAAGGTATATGGAGACCAGAACTGTGCTCAGTGCCCCAAGTGTGGTCTAACCAAGGTATATGGAGACCAGAACTGTGCACAGTGCTCCAAGTGTGGTCTAACCGAGGTATATGGAGACCAGAACTGTGCACAGTGCTCCGAGTGTGGTCTAACCCAGGTATATGGAGACCAGAACTGTGCACAGTGCTCCGAGTGTGGTCTAACCAAGGTATATGGAGACCAGAACTGTGCACAGTGCTCCGAGTGTGGTCTAACCAAGGTATATGGAGACCAGAACTGTGCTCAGTGCCCCAAGTGTGGTCTAACCAAGGTATATGGAGACCAGAACTGTGCACATTGCTCCAAGTGTGGTCTAACCCAGGTATATGGAGACCAGAACTGTGCACAGTGCTCCGAGTGTGGTCTAACCAAGGTATATGGAGACCAGAACTGTGCACAGTGCTCCAAGTGTGGTCTAACCAAGGTATATGGAGACCAGAACTGTGCACAGTGCTCCGAGTGTGGTCTAACCAAGGTATATGGAGACCAGAACTGTGCACAGTGCTCCAAGTGTGGTCTAACCAAGGTATATGGAGACCAGGACTGTGCACAGTGCTCCAAGTGTGGTCTAACCAAGGTATATGGAGACCAGAACTGCGCACAGTGCTCCGAGTGTGGTCTAACCAAGGTATATGGAGACCAGAACTGTGCACAGTGCCCCAAGTGTGGTCTAACCAAGGTATATGGAGACCAGAACTGTGCACAGTGCTCCGAGTGTGGTCTAACCAAGGTATATGGAGACCAGAACTGTGCACAGTGCTCCAAGTGTGGTCTAACCGAGGTATATGGAGACCAGAACTGTGCACAGTGCTCCGAGTGTGGTCTAACCAAGGTATATGGAGACCAGAACTGTGCACAGTGCTCCGAGTGTGGTCTAACCAAGGTATATGGAGACCAGAACTGTGCACAGTGCTCCAAGTGTGGTCTAACCAAGGTATATGGAGACCAGAACTGTGCACAGTGCTCCGAGTGTGGTCTAACCAAGGTATATGGAGACCAGAACTGTGCACAGTGCTCCAAGTGTGGTCTAACCTAGGTATATGGAGACCAGAACTGTGCACAGTGCTCCGAGTGTGGTCTAACCAAGGTATATGGAGACCAGAACTGTGCACAGTGCTCCAAGTGTGGTCTAACCAAGGTATATGGAGAGCAGAACTGTGCACAGTGCTCCAAGTGTGGTCTAACCAAGGTATATGGAGACCAGAACTGTGCACAGTGCTCCGAGTGTGGTCTAACCAAGGTATATGGAGAGCAGAACTGTGCACAGTGCTCCAAGTGTGGTCTAACCAAGGTATATGGAGACCAGGACTGTGCACAGTGCTCCGAGTGTGGTCTAACCAAGGTATATGGAGACCAGAACTGTGCACAGTGCTCCGAGTGTGGTCTAACCAAGGTATATGGAGACCAGCACTGTGCACAGTGCTCCAAGTGTGGTCTAACCAAGGTATATGGAGACCAGAACTGTGCACAGTGCTCCGAGTGTGGTCTAACCAAGGAATATGGAGACCAGAACTGTGCACAGTGCTCCAAGTGTGGTCTAACCAAGGTATATGGAGACCAGAACTGTGCACAGTGCTCCGAGTGTGGTCTAACCAAGGTATATGGAGAGCAGAACTGTGCACAGTGCTCCAAGTGTGGTCTAACCAAGGTATATGGAGACCAGGACTGCGCACAGTGCTCCGAGTGTGGTCTAACCAAGGTATATGGAGACCAGAACTGTGCACAGTGCTCCGAGTGTGGTCTAACCAAGGTATATGGAGACCAGCACTGTGCACAGTGCTCCAAGTGTGGTCTAACCAAGGTATATGGAGACCAGAACTGTGCACAGTGCTCCGAGTGTGGTCTAACCAAGGTATATGGAGACCAGCACTGTGCACAGTGCTCCAAGTGTGGTCTAACCAAGGTATATGGAGACCAGCACTGTGCACAGTGCTCCAAGTGTGGTCTAACCAAGGTATATGGAGACCTGAACTGTGCACAGTGCTCCAAGTGTGGTCTAACCAAGGTATATGGAGACCAGCACTGTGCACAGTGCTCCAAGTGTGGTCTAACCAAGGTATATGGAGACCAGAACTGTGCACAGTGCTCCAAGTGTGGTCTAACCAAGGTATATGGAGACCAGCACTGTGCACAGTGCTCCAAGTGTGGTCTAACCAAGGTATATGGAGACCTGAACTGTGCACAGTGCTCCAAGTGTGGTCTAACCAAGGTATATGGAGACCAGCACTGTGCACAGTGCTCCAAGTGTGGTCTAACCAAGGTATATGGAGACCTGAACTGTGCACAGTGCTCCGAGTGTGGTCTAACCAAGGTATATGGAGACCAGCACTGTACACATTGCTCCAAGTGTGGTCTAACCAAGGTATATGGAGACCTGAACTGTGCACAGTGCTCCGAGTGTGGTCTAACCAAGGTATATGGAGACCTGAACTGTGCACAGTGCTCCGAGTGTGGTCTAACCAAGGTATATGGAGACCAGCACTGTGCACAGTGCTCCAAGTGTGGTCTAACCAAGGTATATGGAGACCAGAACTGTGCACAGTGCTCCGAGTGTGGTCTAACCAAGGTATATGGAGACCAGCACTGTGCACAGTGCTCCAAGTGTGGTCTAACCAAGGTATATGGAGACCTGAACTGTGCACAGTGCTCCGAGTGTGGTCTAACCAAGGTATATGGAGACCAGAACTGTGCACAGTGCTCCAAGTGTGGTCTAACCAAGGTATATGGAGACCAGAACTGTACACAGTGCTCCGAGTGTGGTCTAACCAAGGTATATGGAGACCAGAACTGTACACAGTGCTCCAAGTGTGGTCCAAACAAGGTATATGGAGACCAGAACTGTGCACAGTGCTCCAAGTGTGGCCTAACCAAGGTATATGGAGACCAGAACTGTGCACAGTGCTCCATGTGTGGTCTAACCAAGGTATATGGAGACCAGAACTGTGCACAGTGCTCCAAGTGTGGTCTAACCAAGGTATATGGAGACCAGAACTGTACACAGTGCTCCGAGTGTGGTCTAACCAAGGTATATGGAGACCAGAACTGTGCACAGTGCTCCAAGTGTGGTCCAAACAAGGTATATGGAGACCAGAACTGTGCACAGTGCTCCAAGTGTGGTCTAACCAAGGTATATGGAGACCAGAACTGTGCACAGTGCTCCAAGTGTGGTCTAACCAAGGTATATGGAGACCAGAACTGTGCACAGTGCTCCAAGTGTGGTCTAACCAAGGTATATGGAGACCGGAACTGTACACAGTGCTCCAAGTGTGGTCCAAACAAGGTATATGGAGACCGGAACTGTGCACAGTGCTCCAAGTGTGGTCCAAACAAGGTATATGGAGACCAGAACTGTGCACAGTGCTCCAAGTGTGGTCCAAACAAGGTATATGGAGACCAGAACTGTGCACAGTGCTCCAAGTGTGGTCTAACCAAGGTATATGGAGACCGGAACTGTGCACAGTGCTCCAAGTGTGGTCTAACCAAGGTATATGGAGACCAGAACTGTGCACAGTGCTCCAAGTGTGGTCTAACCAAGGTATATGGAGACCAGAACTGTACACAGTGCTCCGAGTGTGGTCTAACCAAGGTATATGGAGACCAGAACTGTACACAGTGCTCCGAGTGTGGTCTAACCCAGGTATATGGAGACCAGAACTGTACACATTGCTCCGAGTGTGGTCTAACCAAGGTATATGGAGACCAGAACTGTACACAGTGCTCCGAGTGTGGTCTAACCCAGGTATATGGAGACCAGAACTGTACACAGTGCTCCGAGTGTGGTCTAACCAAGGTATATGGAGACCAGAACTGTGCACAGTGCTCCAAGTGTGGTCTAACCAATGTATATGGAGACCAGAACTGTACACAGTGCTCCGAGTGTGGTTTAACCAAGGTATATGGAGACCAGAACTGTACACAGTGCTCCGAGTGTGGTCTAACCAAGGTATATGGAGACCAGAACTGTGCACAGTGCTCCAAGTGCGGTCTAACCAAGGTATATGGAGACCAGAACTGTGCACAGTGCTCCGAGTGTGGTCTAACCAAGGTATATGGAGACCAGAACTGTGCACAGTGCTCCGAGTGTGGTCTAACCAAGGTATATGGAGACCAGAACTGTGCACAGTGCTCCGAGTGTGGTCTAACCAATGTATATGGAGACCAGAACTGTACACAGTGCTCCGAGTGTGGTCTAACCCAGGTATATGGAGACCAGAACTGTACACAGTGCTCCGAGTGTGGTCTAACCAAGGTATATGGAGACCAGAACTGTGCACAGTGCTCCAAGTGCGGTCTAACCAAGGTATATGGAGACCAGAACTGTGCACAGTGCTCCGAGTGTGGTCTAACCAAGGTATATGGAGACCAGAACTGTGCACAGTGCTCCGAGTGTGGTCTAACCCAGGTATATGGAGACCAGAACTGTACACATTGCTCCGAGTGTGGTCTAACCAAGGTATATGGAGACCAGAACTGTACACAGTGCTCCGAGTGTGGTCTAACCCAGGTATATGGAGACCAGAACTGTACACAGTGCTCCGAGTGTGGTCTAACCCAGGTATATGGAGACCAGAACTGTGCACAGTGCTCCGAGTGTGGTCTAACCCAGGTATATGGAGACCGGAACTGTGCACAGTGCTCCGAGTGTGGTCTAACCCAGGTATATGGAGACCGGAACTGTGCACAGTGCTCCGAGTGTGGTCTAACCAAGGTATATGGAGACCGGAACTGTGCACAGTGCTCCAAGTGTGGTCTAACCCAGGTATATGGAGACCGGAACTGTGCACAGTGCTCCAAGTGTGGTCTAACCAAGGTATATGGAGACCAGAACTGTGCACAGTGCTCCAAGTGTGGTCTAACCAAGGTATATGGAGACCAGAACTGTGCACAGTGCTCCAAGTGTGGTCTAACCCAGGTATATGGAGACCGGAACTGTGCACAGTGCTCCAAGTGTGGTCTAACCAAGGGATATGGAGACCGGGACTGTGCACAGTGCTCCGAGTGTGGTCTAACCCAGGTATATGGAGACCAGAACTGTGCACAGTGCTCCGAGTGTGGTCTAACCCAGGTATATGGAGGCCGGAACTGTGCACAGTGCTCCGAGTGTGGTCTAACCAAGGTATATGGAGACCGGAACTGTGCACAGTGCTCCAAGTGTGGTCTAACCCAGGTATATGGAGACCGGAACTGTGCACAGTGCTCCAAGTGTGGTCTAACCAAGGTATATGGAGACCAGTACTGTGCACAGTGCTCCAAGTGTGGTCTAACCAAGGTATATGGAGACCAGAACTGTGCACAGTGCTCCAAGTGTGGTCTAACCCAGGTATATGGAGACCGGAACTGTGCACAGTGCTCCAAGTGTGGTCTAACCAAGGGATATGGAGACCAGAACTGTGCACAGTGCTCCAAGTGTGGTCTAACCAAGGTATATGGAGACCAGAACTGTGCACAGTGCTCCAAGTGCGGTCTAACCCAGGTATATGGAGACCAGAACTGTGCACAGTGCTCCAAGTGTGGTCTAACGCAGGTATATGGAGACCAGAACTGTGCACAGTGCTCCGAGTGTGGTCTAACCAAGGTATATGGAGACCGGAACTGTGCACAGTGCTCCAAGTGTGGTCTAACCAAGGTATATGGAGACCAGAACTGTGCACAGTGCTCCGAGTGTGGTCTAACCAAGGTATATGGAGACCAGAACTGTGCACAGTGCTCCGAGTGTGGTCTAACCAAGGTACATGGAGACCAGAACTGTGCACAGTGCTCCAAGTGTGGTCTACCCAAGGTATATGGAGACCAGAACTGTACACAGTGCTCCGAGTGTGGTCTAACCAAGGTATATGGAGACCAGAACTGTGCACAGTGCTCCAAGTGTGGTCTAACCAAGGTATATGGAGACCAGAACTGTGCACAGTGCTCCGAGTGTGGTCTAACCAAGGTATATGGAGACCAGAACTGTGCACAGTGCTCCAAGTGTGGTCCAACCAAGGTATATGGAGACCAGAACTGTGCACAGTGCTCCAAGTGTGGTCTAACCAAGGTATATGGAGACCAGAACTGTGCACAGTGCTCCAAGTGTGGTCCAACCAAGGTATATGGAGACCAGAACTGTGCAGAGTGCTCCAAGTGTGGTCCAACCAAGGTATATGGAGACCAGAACTGTGCACAGTGCTCCAAGTGTGGTCTAACCGAGGTATATGGAGACCAGAACTGTGCACAGTGCTCCAAGTGTGGTCCATCCAAGGTATATGGAGACCAGAACTGTGCACAGTGCTCCAAGTGTGGTCTAACCAAGGTATATGGAGACCAGAACTGTGCACAGTGCTCCGAGTGTGGTCTAACCAAGGTGTATGGAGACCAGAACTGTGCACAGTGCTCCGAGTGTGGTCTAACCAAGGTATATGGAGACCAGAACTGTGCACAGTGCTCCAAGTGTGGTCTAACCAAGGTATATGGAGACCAGAACTGTGCACAGTGCTCCGAGTGTGGTCTAACCAAGGTATATGGAGACCAGAACTGTACACAGTGCTCCAAGTGTGGTCTAACCAAGGTATGTGGAGACCAGAACTGTGCACAGTGCTCCGAGTGTGGTCTAACCAAGGTATATGGAGACCAGAACTGTGCACAGTGCTCCGAGTGTGGTCTAACCAAGGTATATGGAGACCAGAACTGTGCACAGTGCTCCGAGTGTGGTCTAACCAAGGTATATGGAGACCAGAACTGTGCACAGTGCTCCAAGTGTGGTCTAACCAAGGTATATGGAGACCAGAACTGTGCACAGTGCTCCGAGTGTGGTCTAACCAAGGTATATGGAGACCAGAACTGTGCACAGTGCTCCGAGTGTGGTCTAACCAAGGTATATGGAGACCAGAACTGTGCACAGTGCTCCGAGTGTGGTCTAACCAAGGTATATGGAGACCAGAACTGTGCACAGTGCTCCGAGTGTGGTCTAACCAAGGTATATGGAGACCAGAACTGTGCACAGTGCTCCGAGTGTGGTCTAACCAAGGTATATGGAGACCAGAACTGTGCACAGTGCTCCGAGTGTGGTCTAACCAAGGTATATGGAGACCAGAACTGTGCACAGTGCTCCGAGTGTGGTCTAACCAAGGTATATGGAGACCAGAACTGTGCACAGTGCTCCGAGTGTGGTCTAACCAAGGTATATGGAGACCAGAACTGTGCACAGTGCTCCGAGTGTGGTCTAACCAAGGTATATGGAGACCAGAACTGTGCACAGTGCTCCGAGTGTGGTCTAACCAAGGTATATGGAGACCAGAACTGTACACAGTGCTCCGAGTGTGGTCTAACCAAGGTATATGGAGACCAGAACTGTGCACAGTGCTCCAAGTGTGGTCTAACCAAGGTATATGCAGACCAGAACTGTACACAGTGCTCCGAGTGTGGTCTAACCAAGGTATATGGAGACCAGAACTGTGCACAGTGCTCCGAGTGTGGTCGAACCAAGGTATATGGAGACCAGAACTGTGCACAGTGCTCCGAGTGTGGTCTAACCAAGGTATATGGAGACCAGAACTGTGCACAGTGCTCCGAGTGTGGTCTAACCAAGGTATATGGAGACCAGAACTGTGCACAGTGCTCCGAGTGTGGTCTAACCAAGGTATATGGAGACCAGAACTGTGCACAGTGCTCCGAGTGTGGTCTAACCAAGGTATATGGAGACCAGAACTGTGCACAGTGCTCCAAGTGTGGTCTAACCAAGGTATATGGAGACCAGAACTGTGCACAGTGCTCCAAGTGTGGTCTAACCAAGGTATATGGAGACCAGAACTGTGCACAGTGCTCCGAGTGTGGTCTAACCAAGGTATATGGAGACCAGAACTGTGCACAGTGCTCCAAGTGTGGTCTAACCAAGGTATATGGAGACCAGAACTGTGCACAGTGCTCCGAGTGCGGTCTAACCAAGGTATATGGAGACCAGAACTGTGCACAGTGCTCCGAGTGTGGTCTAACCAAGGTATATGGAGACCAGAACTGTGCACAGTGCTCCAAGTGTGGTCTAACCAAGGTATATGGAGACCAGAACTGTACACAGTGCTCCGAGTGTGGTCTAACCGAGGTATATGGAGACCAGACCTGTGCACATTGCTCCGAGTGTGGTCTAACCAAGGTATATGGAGACCAGAACTGTGCACAGTGCTCCGAGTGTGGTCTAACCAAGGTATATGGAGACCAGAACTGTGCACAGTGCTCCGAGTGTGGTCTAACCCAGGTATATGGAGACCAGAACTGTGCACAGTGCTCCAAGTGTGGTCTAACCCAGGTATATGGAGACCAGAACTGTGCACAGTGCTCCGAGTGTGGTCTAACCAAGGTATATGGAGACCAGAACTGTGCACAGTGCTCCAAGTGTGGTCTAACCAAGGTATATGGAGACCAGAACTGTGCACAGTGCTCCGAGTGTGGTCTAACCAAGGTATATGGAGACCAGAACTGTGCACAGTGCTCCAAGTGTGGTCTAACCAAGGTATATGGAGACCAGAACTGTGCACAGTGCTCCAAGTGTGGTCTAACCAAGGTATATGCAGACCAGAACTGTGCACAGTGCACCAAGTGTGGTCTAACCGAGGTATATGGAGACCGGAACTGTGCACAGTGCTCCGAGTGTGGTCTAACCAAGGTATATGGAGACCGGAACTGTGCACAGTGCTCCAGGTGTGGTCTAACCAAGGTATATGGAGACCAGAACTGTGCACAGTGCTCCAAGTGTGGTCTAACCCAGGTATATGGAGACCAGAACTGTGCACAGTGCTCCGAGTGTGGTCTAACCAAGGTATATGGAGACCAGAACTGTGCACAGTGCTCCAAGTGTGGTCTAACCAAGGTATATGGAGACCAGAACTGTACACAGTGCTCCGAGTGTGGTCTAACCGAGGTATATGGAGACCAGAACTGTGCACAGTGCTCCGAGTGTGGTCTAACCAAGGTATATGGAGACCAGAACTGTGCACAGTGCTCCGAGTGTGGTCTAACCAAGGTATATGGAGACCAGAACTGTGCACAGTGCTCCGAGTGTGGTCTAACCAAGGTATATGGAGACCAGAACTGTGCACAGTGCTCCGAGTGTGGTCTAACCAAGGTATATGGAGACCAGAACTGTGCACAGTGTTCCAAGTGTGGTCTAACCAAGGTATATGGAGACCAGAACTGTGCACAGTGCTCCGAGTGTGGTCTAACCAAGGTATATGGAGACCAGAACTGTGCACAGTGCTCCAAGTGTGGTCTAACCAAGGTATATGGAGACCAGAACTGTGCACAGTGCTCCGAGTGTGGTCTAACCAAGGTATATGGAGACCAGAACTGTGCACAGTGCTCCGAGTGTGGTCTAACCAAGGTATATGGAGACCAGAACTGTGCACACTGCTCCAAGTGTGGTCTAACCAAGGTATATGGAGACCAGAACTGTGCACAGTGCTCCGAGTGTGGTCTAACCAAGGTATATGGAGACCAGAACTGTGCACAGTGCTCCGAGTGTGGTCTAACCCAGGTATATGGAGACCAGAACTGTGCACAGTGCTCCAAGTGTGGTCTAACCCAGGTATATGGAGACCAGAACTGTGCACAGTGCTCCGAGTGTGGTCTAACCAAGGTATATGGAGACCAGAACTGTGCACAGTGCTCCAAGTGTGGTCTAACCAAGGTATATGGAGACCAGAACTGTGCACAGTGCTCCGAGTGTGGTCTAACCAAGGTATATGGAGACCAGAACTGTGCACAGTGCTCCAAGTGTGGTCTAACCAAGGTATATGGAGACCAGAACTGTGCACAGTGCTCCAAGTGTGGTCTAACCGACGTATATGGAGACCGGAACTGTGCACAGTGCTCCGAGTGTGGTCTAACCAAGGTATATGGAGACCGGAACTGTGCACAGTGCTCCGAGTGTGGTCTAACCAAGGTATATGGAGACCAGAACTGTGCACAGTGCTCCGAGTGTGGTCTAACCAAGGTATATGGAGACCAGAACTGTGCACAGTGCTCCAAGTGTGGTCTAACCAAGGTAAATGGAGACCAGAACTGTGCACAGTGCTCCGAGTGTGGTCTAACCAAGGTATATGGAGACCAGAACTGTGCACAGTGCTCCAAGTGAGGTCTAACCAAGGTATATGGAGACCAGAACTGTGCACAGTGCTCCGAGTGTGGTCTAACCCAGGTATATGGAGACCAGAACTGTGCACAGTGCTCCGAGTGTGGTCTAACCCAGGTATATGGAGACCGGAACTGTGCACAGTGCTCCGAGTGTGGTCTAACCCAGGTATATGGAGACCGGAACTGTGCACAGTGCTCCGAGTGTGGTCTAACCAAGGTATATGGAGACCGGAACTGTGCACAGTGCTCCAAGTGTGGTCTAACCCAGGTATATGGAGACCGGAACTGTGCACAGTGCTCCAAGTGTGGTCTAACCAAGGTATATGGAGACCAGAACTGTGCACAGTGCTCCAAGTGTGGTCTAACCAAGGTATATGGAGACCAGAACTGTGCACAGTGCTCCAAGTGTGGTCTAACCCAGGTATATGGAGACCGGAACTGTGCACAGTGCTCCAAGTGTGGTCTAACCAAGGGATATGGAGACCGGAACTGTGCACAGTGCTCCGAGTGTGGTCTAACCCAGGTATATGGAGACCTGAACTGTGCACAGTGCTCCGAGTGTGGTCTAACCCAGGTATATGGAGACCGGAACTGTGCACAGTGCTCCGAGTGTGGTCTAACCAAGGTATATGGAGACCGGAACTGTGCACAGTGCTCCAAGTGTGGTCTAACCAAGGGATATGGAGACCAGAACTGTGCACAGTGCTCCAAGTGTGGTCTAACCAAGGTATATGGAGACCAGAACTGTGCACAGTGCTCCAAGTGTGGTCTAACCCAGGTATATGGAGACCAGAACTGTGCACAGTGCTCCAAGTGTGGTCTAACGCAGGTATATGGAGACCAGAACTGTGCAGAGTGCTCCGAGTGTGGTCTAACCAAGGTATATGGAGACCGGAACTGTGCACAGTGCTCCGAGTGTGGTCTAACCAAGGTATATGGAGACCAGAACTGTGCACAGTGCTCCGAGTGTGGTCTAACCAAGGTATATGGAGACCAGAACTGTGCACAGTGCTCCGAGTGTGGTCTAACCAAGGTACATGGAGACCAGAACTGTGCACAGTGCTCCAAGTGTGGTCTACCCAAGGTATATGGAGACCAGAACTGTACACAGTGCTCCGAGTGTGGTCTAACCAAGGTATATGGAGACCAGAACTGTGCACAGTGCTCCGAGTGTGGTCTAACCAAGGTATATGGAGACCAGAACTGTGCACAGTGCTCCAAGTGTGGTCTACCCAAGGTATATGGAGACCAGAACTGTACACAGTGCTCCGAGTGTGGTCTAACCAAGGTATATGGAGACCAGAACTGTGCACAGTGCTCCGAGTGTGGTCTAACCAAGGTATATGGAGACCAGAACTGTGCACAGTGCTCCGAGTGTGGTCTACCCAAGGTATATGGAGACCAGAACTGTGCACAGTGCTCCAAGTGTGGTCCAACCAAGGTATATGGAGACCAGAACTGTGCACAGTGCTCCAAGTGTGGTCCAACCAAGGTATATGGAGACCAGAACTGTGCACAGTGCTCCGAGTGCGGTCTAACCAAGGTATATGGAGACCAGAACTGTACACAGTGCTCCAAGTGTGGTCCAACCAAGGTATATGGAGACCAGAACTGTACACAGTGCTCCGAGTGTGGTCTAACCAAGGTATATGGAGACCAGAACTGTGCACAGTGCTCCAAGTGTGGTCTAACCAAGGTATATGGAGACCAGAACTGTGCACAGTGCTCCGAGTGTGGTCTAACCAAGGTATATGGAGACCGGAACTGTGCCCAGTGCTCCAAGTGTGGTCCAACCAAGGTATATGGAGACCAGAACTGTGCACAATGCTCCGAGTGTGGTCTAACCAAGGTATATGGAGACCAGAACTGTGCACAGTGCTCCAAGTGTGGTCCAACCAAGGTATATGGAGACTAGAACTGTGCACAGTGCTCCAAGTGTGGTCTAACCAAGGTATATGGAGACCAGAACTGTGCACAGTGCTCCAAGTGTGGTCCAACCAAGGTATATGGAGACCGGAACTGTGCACAGTGCTCCAAGTGTGGTCCAACCAAGGTATATGGAGACCAGAACTGTGCACAGTGCTCCAAGTGTGGTCTAACCGAGGTATATGGAGACCAGAACTGTGCACAGTGCTCCAAGTGTGGTCCAACCAAGGTATATGGAGACCAGAACTGTGCACAGTGCTCCAAGTGTGGTCTAACCAAGGTATATGGAGACCAGAACTGTGCACAGTGCTCCGAGTGTGGTCTAACCAAGGTATATGGAGAACAGAACTGTGCACAGTGCTCCGAGTGTGGTCTAACCAAGGTATATGGAGACCAGAACTGTGCACAGTGCTCCAAGTGTGGTCTAACCAAGGTATATGGAGACCAGAACTGTGCACAGTGCTCCGAGTGTGGTCTAACCAAGGTATATGGAGACCAGAACTGTACACAGTGCTCCAAGTGTGGTCTAACCAAGGTATGTGGAGACCAGAACTGTGCACAGTGCTCCGAGTGTGGTCTAACCAAGGTATATGGAGACCAGAACTGTGCACAGTGCTCCGAGTGTGGTCTAACCAAGGTATATGGAGACCAGAACTGTGCACAGTGCTCCGAGTGTGGTCTAACCAAGGTATATGGAGACCAGAACTGTGCACAGTGCTCCGAGTGTGGTCTAACCAAGGTATATGGAGACCAGAACTGTGCACAGTGCTCCGAGTGTGGTCTAACCAAGGTATATGGAGACCAGAACTGTGCACAGTGCTCCAAGTGTGGTCTAACCCAGGTATATGGAGACCAGAACTGTGCACAGTGCTCCAAGTGTGGTCTAACGCAGGTATATGGAGACCAGAACTGTGCAGAGTGCTCCGAGTGTGGTCTAACCAAGGTATATGGAGACCGGAACTGTGCACAGTGCTCCGAGTGTGGTCTAACCAAGGTATATGGAGACCAGAACTGTGCACAGTGCTCCGAGTGTGGTCTAACCAAGGTATATGGAGACCAGAACTGTGCACAGTGCTCCGAGTGTGGTCTAACCAAGGTACATGGAGACCAGAACTGTGCACAGTGCTCCAAGTGTGGTCTACCCAAGGTATATGGAGACCAGAACTGTACACAGTGCTCCGAGTGTGGTCTAACCAAGGTATATGGAGACCAGAACTGTGCACAGTGCTCCGAGTGTGGTCTAACCAAGGTATATGGAGACCAGAACTGTGCACAGTGCTCCAAGTGTGGTCTACCCAAGGTATATGGAGACCAGAACTGTACACAGTGCTCCGAGTGTGGTCTAACCAAGGTATATGGAGACCAGAACTGTGCACAGTGCTCCGAGTGTGGTCTAACCAAGGTATATGGAGACCAGAACTGTGCACAGTGCTCCAAGTGTGGTCTAACCAAGGTATATGGAGACCAGAACTGTGCACAGTGCTCCGAGTGTGGTCTAACCAAGGTATATGGAGACCAGAACTGTGCACAGTGCTCCGAGTGTGGTCTAACCAAGGTATATGGAGACCAGAACTGTGCACAGTGCTCCGAGTGTGGTCTACCCAAGGTATATGGAGACCAGAACTGTGCACAGTGCTCCAAGTGTGGTCCAACCAAGGTATATGGAGACCAGAACTGTGCACAGTGCTCCAAGTGTGGTCCAACCAAGGTATATGGAGACCAGAACTGTGCACAGTGCTCCGAGTGCGGTCTAACCAAGGTATATGGAGACCAGAACTGCACACAGTGCTCCAAGTGTGGTCCAACCAAGGTATATGGAGACCAGAACTGTACACAGTGCTCCGAGTGTGGTCTAACCAAGGTATATGGAGACCAGAACTGTGCACAGTGCTCCAAGTGTGGTCTAACCAAGGTATATGGAGACCGGAACTGTGCCCAGTGCTCCAAGTGTGGTCCAACCAAGGTATATGGAGACCAGAACTGTGCACAGTGCTCCGAGTGTGGTCTAACCAAGGTATATGGAGACCAGAACTGTGCACAGTGCTCCAAGTGTGGTCCAACCAAGGTATATGGAGACCAGAACTGTGCTCAGTGCTCCAAGTGTGGTCTAACCAAGGTATATGGAGACCAGAACTGTGCACAGTGCTCCAAGTGTGGTCCAACCAAGGTATATGGAGACCGGAACTGTGCACAGTGCTCCAAGTGTGGTCCAACCAAGGTATATGGAGACCAGAACTGTGCACAGTGCTCCAAGTGTGGTCTAACCGAGGTATGTGGAGACCAGAACTGTGCACAGTGCTCCAAGTGTGGTCCAACCAAGGTATATGGAGACCAGAACTGTGCACAGTGCTCCAAGTGTGGTCTAACCAAGGTATATGGAGACCAGAACTGTGCACAGTGCTCCGAGTGTGGTCTAACCAAGGTATATGGAGACCAGAACTGTGCACAGTGCTCCGAGTGTGGTCTAACCAAGGTATATGGAGACCAGAACTGTGCACAGTGCTCCAAGTGTGGTCTAACCAAGGTATATGGAGACCAGAACTGTGCACAGTGCTCCGAGTGTGGTCTAACCAAGGTATATGGAGACCAGAACTGTACACAGTGCTCCAAGTGTGGTCTAACCAAGGTATGTGGAGACCAGAACTGTGCACAGTGCTCCGAGTGTGGTCTAACCAAGGTATATGGAGACCAGAACTGTGCACAGTGCTCCGAGTGTGGTCTAACCAAGGTATATGGAGACCAGAACTGTGCACAGTGCTCCAAGTGTGGTCTAACCAAGGTATATGGAGACCAGAACTGTGCAAAGTGCTCCAAGTGTGGTCTAACCAAGGTATATGGAGACCAGAACTGTGCACAGTGCTCCGAGTGTGGTCTAACCAAGGTATATGGAGACCAGAACTGTGCACAGTGCTCCGAGTGTGGTCTAACCAAGGTATATGGAGACCAGAACTGTGCACAGTGCTCCGAGTGTGGTCTAACCAAGGTATATGGAGACCAGAACTGTGCACAGTGCTCCGAGTGTGGTCTAACCAAGGTATATGGAGACCAGAACTGTGCACAGTGCTCCGACTGTGGTCTAACCAAGGTATATGGAGACCAGAACTGTGCACAGTGCTCCAAGTGTGGTATAACCGAGGTATATGGAGACCGGAACTGTGCACAGTGCTCCGAGTGTGGTCTAACCAAGGTATATGGAGACCGGAACTGTGCACAGTGCTCCGAGTGTGGTCTAACCAAGGTATATGGAGACCAGAACTGTACACAGTGCTCCAAGTGTGGTCTAACCGAGGTATATGGAGACCAGAACTGTGCACAGTGCTCCAAGTGCGGTCTAACCAAGGTATATGGAGACCAGAACTGTGCACAGTGCTCCAAGTGTGGTCTAACCAAGGTATATGGAGACCAGAACTGTGCACAGTGCTCCAAGTGCGGTCTAACCAAGGTATATGGAGACCAGAACTGTACACAGTGCTCCAAGTTTGGTCTAACCAAGGTATATGGAGACCAGAACTGTGCACAGTGCTCCAAGTGAGGTCTAACCAAGGTATATGGAGACCAGAACTGTGCACAGTGCTCCAAGTGAGGTCTAACCAAGGTATATGGAGACCAGAACTGTGCACAGTGCTCCAAGTGTGGTCTAACCAAGGTATATGGAGACCAGAACTGTGCACAGTGCTCCAAGTGCGGTCTAACCAAGGTATATGGAGACCAGAACTGTACACAGTGCTCCAAGTTTGGTCTAACCAAGGTATATGGAGACCAGAACTGTGCACAGTGCTCCAAGTGAGGTCTAACCAAGGTATATGGAGACCAGAACTGTGCACAGTGCTCCAAGTGAGGTCTAACCAAGGTATATGGAGACCAGAACTGTGCACAGTGCTCCAAGTGAGGTCTAACCAAGGTATATGGAGACCAGAACTGTGCACAGTGCTCCAAGTGTGGTCTAACCAAGGTATATGGAGACCGGAACTGTGCACAGTGCTCCGAGTGTGGTCTAACCAAGGTATATGGAGACCAGAACTGTGCACAGTGCTCCGAGTGTGGTCTAACCCAGGTATATGGAGACCAGAACTGTGCACAGTGCTCCGAGTGTGGTCTAACCAAGGTATATGGAGACCAGAACTGTGCACAGTGCTCCAAGTGCGGTCTAACCAAGGTATATGGAGACCAGAACTGTGCACAGTGCTCCGAGTGTGGTCTAACCAAGGTATATGGAGACCAGCACTGTGCACAGTGCTCCGAGTGTGGTCTAACCAAGGTAAATGGAGACCAGAACTGTGCACAGTGCTCCAAGTGTGGTCTAACCAAGGTAAATGGAGACCAGAACTGTGCACAGTGCTCCAAGTGTGGTCTAACCAAGGTATATGGAGACCAGAACTGTGCACAGTGCTCCAAGTGCGGTCTAACCAAGGTATATGGAGACCAGAACTGTACACAGTGCTCCAAGTTTGGTCTAACCAAGGTATATGGAGACCAGAACTGTGCACAGTGCTCCAAGTGAGGTCTAACCAAGGTATATGGAGACCAGAACTGTGCACAGTGCTCCAAGTGAGGTCTAACCAAGGTATATGGAGACCAGAACTGTGCACAGTGCTCCAAGTGTGGTCTAACCAAGGTATATGGAGACCGGAACTGTGCACAGTGCTCCAAGTGTGGTCTAACCAAGGTAAATGGAGACCAGAACTGTGCACAGTGCTCCAAGTGTGGTCTAACCCAGGTATATGGAGACCAGAACTGTGCACAGTGCTCCAAGTGCGGTCTAACCAAGGTATATGGAGACCAGAACTGTGCACAGTGCTCCGAGTGTGGTCTAACCAAGGTATATGGAGACCAGCACTGTGCACAGTGCTCCGAGTGTGGTCTAACCAAGGTAAATGGAGACCAGAACTGTGCACAGTGCTCCAAGTGTGGTCTAACCAAGGTAAATGGAGACCAGAACTGTGCACAGTGCTCCGAGTGTAGTCTAACCAAGGTATATGGAGACCAGCACTGTGCACAGTGCTCCGAGTGTGGTCTAACCAAGGTATATGGAGACCGGAACTGTGCACAGTGCTCCAAGTGTGGTCTAACCAAGGTAAATGGAGACCAGAACTGTGCACAGTGCTCCGAGTGTGGTCTAACCAAGGTAAATGGAGACCAGAACTGTGCACAGTGCTCCGAGTGTGGTCTAACCAAGGTATATGGAAACCAGAACTGTGCACAGTGCTCCAAGTGTGGTCTAACCAAGGTATATGGAGACCAGAACTGTGCACAGTGCTCCGAGTGTGGTCTAACCGAGGTATATGGAGACCGGAACTGTGCACAGTGCTCCGAGTGTGGTCTAACCAAGGTATATGGAGACCAGAACTGTGCACAGTGCTCCGAGTGTGGTCTAACCAAGGTATATGGAGACCGGAACTGTGCACAGTGCTCCAAGTGTGGTCCAACCAAGGTATATGGAGACCAGAACTGTGCACAGTGCTCCAAGTGTGGTCTAACCAAGGTATATGGAGACCAGAACTGTGCACAGTGCTCCGAGTGTGGTCTAACCCAGGTATATGGAGACCAGAACTGTGCACAGTGCTCCAAGTGTGGTCTAACCAAGGTATATGGAGACCAGAACTGTGCACAGTGCTCCAAGTGTGGTCTAACCAAGGTATATGGAGACCGGAACTGTGCACAGTGCTCCGAGTGTGGTCTAACCAAGGTATATGGAGACCAGAACTGTGCACAGTGCTCCGAGTGTGGTCTAACCCAGGTATATGGAGACCGGAACTGTGTACAGTGCTCCAAGTGTGGTCTAACCAAGGTATATGGAGACCAGAACTGTGCACAGTGCTCCAAGTGTGGTCTAACCAAGGTATATGGAGACCAGAACTGTGCACAGTGCTCCGAGTGTGGTCTAACCCAGGTATATGGAGACCAGAACTGTGCACAGTGCTCCAAGTGTGGTCTAACCAAGGTATATGGAGACCAGAACTGTGCACAGTGCTCCAAGTGTGGTCTAACCAAGGTATATGGAGACCGGAACTGTGCACAGTGCTCCGAGTGTGGTCTAACCAAGGTATATGGAGACCAGAACTGTGCACAGTGCTCCGAGTGTGGTCTAACCCAGGTATATGGAGACCGGAACTGTGCACAGTGCTCCAAGTGTGGTCTAACCAAGGTATATGGAGACCAGAACTGTGCACAGTGCTCCAAGTGTGGTCAAACCAAGGTATATGGAGACCGGAACTGTGCACAGTGCTCCAAGTGTGGTCTAACCCAGGTATATGGAGACCGGAACTGTGCACAGTGCTCCAAGTGTGGTCTAACCAAGGTATATGGAGACCAGAACTGTGCACAGTGCTCCAAGTGTGGTCTAACCAAGGTATATGGAGACCAGAACTGTGCACAGTGCTCCAAGTGTGGTCTAACCAAGGTAAATGGAGACCAGAACTGTGCACAGTGCTCCGAGTGTGGTCTAACCAAGGTATATGGAGACCAGAACTGTGCACAGTGCTCCAAGTGTGGTCTAACCAAGGTATATGGAGACCAGAACTGTGCACAGTGCTCCGAGTGTGGTCTAACCCAGGTATATGGAGACCGGAACTGTGCACAGTGCTCCAAGTGTGGTCTAACCAAGGTATATGGAGACCAGAACTGTGCACAGTGCTCCAAGTGTGGTCTAACCAAGGTATATGGAGACCGGAACTGTGCACAGTGCTCCAAGTGTGGTCTAACCCAGGTATATGGAGACCGGAACTGTGCACAGTGCTCCAAGTGTGGTCTAACCAAGGTATATGGAGACCAGAACTGTGCACAGTGCTCCAAGTGTGGTCTAACCAAGGTATATGGAGACCAGAACTGTGCACAGTGCTCCGAGTGTGGTCTAACCAAGGTATATGGAGACCAGAACTGTGCACAGTGCTCCAAGTGTGGTCTAACCAAGGTATATGGAGACCAGAACTGTGCACAGTGCTCCGAGTGTGGTCTAACCAAGGTATATGGAGACCAGAACTGTGCACAGTGCTCCAAGTGTGGTCTAACCAACGTATATGGAGACCAGAACTGTGCACAGTGCTCCGAGTGTGGTCTAACCCAGGTATATGGAGACCGGAACTGTGCACAGTGCTCCAAGTGCGGTCTAATCAAGGTATATGGAGACCAGAACTGTGCACAGTGCTCCAAGTGTGGTCTAACCAAGGTATATGGAGACCAGAACTGTGCACAGTGCTCCAAGTGTGGTCTAACCGAGGTATATGGAGACCAGAACAGTGCACAGTGCTCCAAGTGTGGTCTAACCGAGGTATATGGAGACCAGAACTGTGCACAGTGCTCCGAGTGTGGTCTAACCAAGGTATATGGAGACCAGAACTGTACACAGTGCTCCAAGTGTGGTCTAACCCAGGTATATGGAGACCAGAACTGTGCACAGTGCTCCGAGTGTGGTCTAACCAAGGTATATGGAGACCGGAACTGTGCACAGTGCTCCAAGTGTGGTCTAACCGAGGTATATGGAGACCAGAACTGTGCACAGTGCTCCGAGTGTGGTCTAACCAAGGTATATGGAGACCGGAACTGTGCACAATGCTCCAAGTGTGGTCTAACCGAGGTATATGGAGACCAGAACTGTGCACAGTGCTCCGAGTGTGGTCTAACCAAGGTATATGGAGACCAGAACTGTGCACAGTGCTCCGAGTGTGGTCTAACCAAGGTATATGGAGACCAGAACTGTGCACAGTGCTCCGAGTGTGGTCTAACCAAGGTATATGGAGACCAGAACTGTGCACAGTGCTCCGAGTGTGGTCTAACCAAGGTATATGGAGACCAGAACTGTGCACAGTGCTCCGAGTGTGGTCTAACCAAGGTATATGGAGACCAGAACTGTGCACAGTGCTCCAAGTGTGGTCTAACCAAGGTATATGGAGACCAGAACTGTGCACAGTGCTCCAAGTGTGGTCTAACCAAGGTATATGGAGACCAGAACTGTGCACAGTGCTCCAAGTGTGGTCTAACCAAGGTATATGGAGACCAGAACTGTGCACAGTGCTCCGAGTGTGGTCTAACCAAGGTATATGGAGACCAGAACTGTGCACAGTGCTCCGAGTGTGGTCTAACCAAGGTATATGGAGAACGGAACTGTGCACAGTGCTCCAAGTGTGGTCTAACCGAGGTATATGGAGACCAGAACTGTGCACAGTGCTCCGAGTGTGGTCTAACCAAGGTATATGGAGACCAGAACTGTGCACAGTGCTCCAAGTGCGGTCTAACCCAGGTATATGGAGACCAGAACTGTGCACAGTGCTCCGAGTGTGGTCTAACCAAAGTATATGGAGACCGGAACTGTGCACAGTGCTCCAAGTGTGGTCTAACCGAGGTATATGGAGACCAGAACTGTGCACAGTGCTCCGAGTGTGGTCTAACCAAGGTATATGGAGACCGGAACTGTGCACAATGCTCCAAGTGTGGTCTAACCGAGGTATATGGAGACCAGAACTGTGCACAGTGCTCCGAGTGTGGTCTAACCAAGGTATATGGAGACCAGAACTGTGCACAGTGCTCCGAGTGTGGTCTAACCAAGGTATATGGAGACCAGAACTGTGCACAGTGCTCCGAGTGTGGTCTAACCAAGGTATATGGAGACCAGAACTGTGCACAGTGCTCCGAGTGTGGTCTAACCAAGGTATATGGAGACCAGAACTGTGCACAGTGCTCCAAGTGTGGTCTAACCAAGGTATATGGAGACCAGAACTGTGCACAGTGCTCCAAGTGTGGTCTAACCAAGGTATATGGAGACCAGAACTGTGCACAGTGCTCCAAGTGTGGTCTAACCAAGGTATATGGAGACCAGAACTGTGCACAGTGCTCCAAGTGTGGTCTAACCAAGGTATATGGAGACCAGAACTGTGCACAGTGCTCCAAGTGTGGTCTAACCAAGGTATATGGAGACCAGAACTGTGCACAGTGCTCCGAGTGTGGTCTAACCAAGGTATATGGAGACCAGAACTGTGCACAGTGCTCCAAGTGTGGTCTAACCAAGGTATATGGTGACCGGAACTGTGCACAGTGCTCCGAGTGTGGTCTAACCAAGGTATATGGAGACCAGAACTGTGCACAGTGCTCCGAGTGTGGTCTAACCAAGGTATATGGAGACCAGAACTGTGCACAGTGCTCCAAGTGTGGTCTAACCAAGGTATATGGAGACCGGAACTGTGCACAGTGCTCCGAGTGTGGTCTAACCAAGGTATATGGAGACCAGAACTGTGCACAGTGCTCCAAGTGTGGTCTAACCAAGGTATATGGAGACCGGAACTGTGCACAGTGCTCCGAGTGTGGTCTAACCAAGGTATATGGAGACCAGAACTGTGCACAGTGCTCCAAGTGTGGTCTAACCAAGGTACATGGAGACCAGAACTGTGCACAGTGCTCCAAGTGTGGTCTAACCAAGGTATATGGAGACCAAAACTGTGCACAGTGCTCCGAGTGTGGTCTAACCAAGGTACATGGAGACCAGAACTGTGCACAGTGCTCCGAGTGTGGTCTAACCAAGGTATATGGAGACCAGAACTGTGCACAGTGCTCCAAGTGTGGTCTAACCAAGGTATATGGAGACCGGAACTGTGCACAGTGCTCCGAGTGTGGTCTAACCAAGGTATATGGAGACCAGAACTGTGCACAGTGCTCCGAGTGTGGTCTAACCAAGGTACATGGAGACCAGAACTGTGCACAGTGCTCCGAGTGTGGTCTAACCAAGGTATATGGAGACCAGAACTGTGCACAGTGCTCCAAGTGTGGTCTAACCAAGGTACATGGAGACCAGAACTGTGCACAGTGCTCCGAGTGTGGTCTAACCAAGGTATATGGAGACCAGAACTGTGCACAGTGCTCCAAGTGTGGTCTAACCAAGGTATATGGAGACCAGAACTGTGCACAGTGCTCCGAGTGTGGTCTAACCAAGGTATATGGAGACCAGAACTGTGCACAGTGCTCCAAGTGTGGTCTAACCAAGGTATATGGAGACCAGAACTGTGCACAGTGCTCCAAGTGTGGTCTAACCAAGGTATATGGAGACCAGAACTGTACACAGTGCTCCAAGTGTGGTCTAACCGAGGTATATGGAGACCAGAACTGTGCACAGTGCTCCAAGTGCGGTCTAACCAAGGTATATGGAGACCAGAACTGTGCACAGTGCTCCAAGTGTGGTCTAACCAAGGTATATGGAGACCAGAACTGTGCACAGTGCTCCAAGTGCGGTCTAACCAAGGTATATGGAGACCAGAACTGTACACAGTGCTCCAAGTTTGGTCTAACCAAGGTATATGGAGACCAGAACTGTGCACAGTGCTCCAAGTGAGGTCTAACCAAGGTATATGGAGACCAGAACTGTGCACAGTGCTCCAAGTGAGGTCTAACCAAGGTATATGGAGACCAGAACTGTGCACAGTGCTCCAAGTGTGGTCTAACCAAGGTATATGGAGACCAGAACTGTGCACAGTGCTCCAAGTGCGGTCTAACCAAGGTATATGGAGACCAGAACTGTACACAGTGCTCCAAGTTTGGTCTAACCAAGGTATATGGAGACCAGAACTGTGCACAGTGCTCCAAGTGAGGTCTAACCAAGGTATATGGAGACCAGAACTGTGCACAGTGCTCCAAGTGAGGTCTAACCAAGGTATATGGAGACCAGAACTGTGCACAGTGCTCCAAGTGAGGTCTAACCAAGGTATATGGAGACCAGAACTGTGCACAGTGCTCCAAGTGTGGTCTAACCAAGGTATATGGAGACCGGAACTGTGCACAGTGCTCCGAGTGTGGTCTAACCAAGGTATATGGAGACCAGAACTGTGCACAGTGCTCCGAGTGTGGTCTAACCAAGGTATATGGAGACCAGAACTGTGCACAGTGCTCCGAGTGTGGTCTAACCAAGGTATATGGAGACCAGAACTGTGCACAGTGCTCCAAGTGTGGTCTAACCAAGGTATATGGTGACCAGAACTGTGCACAGTGCACCAAGTGTGGTCTAACCAAGGTATATGGAGACCGGAACTGTGCACAGTGCTCCGAGTGTGGTCTAACCAAGGTATATGGAGACCAGAACTGTGCACAGTGCTCCGAGTGTGGTCTAACCAAGGTATATGGAGACCAGAACTGTGCACAGTGCTCCAAGTGTGGTCTAACCAAGGTATATGGAGACCGGAACTGTGCACAGTGCTCCGAGTGTGGTCTAACCAAGGTATATGGAGACCAGAACTGTGCACAGTGCTCCAAGTGTGGTCTAACCAAGGTATATGGAGACCGGAACTGTGCACAGTGCTCCGAGTGTGGTCTAACCAAGGTATATGGAGACCAGAACTGTGCACAGTGCTCCAAGTGTGGTCTAACCAAGGTACATGGAGACCAGAACTGTGCACAGTGCTCCAAGTGTGGTCTAACCAAGGTATATGGAGACCAGAACTGTGCACAGTGCTCCGAGTGTGGTCTAACCAAGGTACATGGAGACCAGAACTGTGCACAGTGCTCCGAGTGTGGTCTAACCAAGGTACATGGAGACCAGAACTGTGCACAGTGCTCCAAGTGTGGTCTAACCAAGGTATATGGAGACCGGAACTGTGCACAGTGCTCCGAGTGTGGTCTAACCAAGGTATATGGAGACCAGAACTGTGCACAGTGCTCCGAGTGTGGTCTAACCAAGGTACATGGAGACCAGAACTGTGCACAGTGCTCCGAGTGTGGTCTAACCAAGGTATATGGAGACCAGAACTGTGCACAGTGCTCCAAGTGTGGTCTAACCAAGGTACATGGAGACCAGAACTGTGCACAGTGCTCCGAGTGTGGTCTAACCAAGGTATATGGAGACCAGAACTGTGCACAGTGCTCCAAGTGTGGTCTAACCAAGGTATATGGAGACCAGAACTGTGCACAGTGCTCCGAGTGTGGTCTAACCAAGGTATATGGAGACCAGAACTGTGCACAGTGCTCCAAGTGTGGTCTAACCAAGGTATATGGAGACCAGAACTGTACACAGTGCTCCAAGTGTGGTCTAACCAAGGTATATGGAGACCAGAACTGTACACAGTGCTCCAAGTGCAGTCTAACCAAGGTATATGGAGACCAGAACTGTGCACAGTGCTCCAAGTGTGGTCTAACCAAGGTATATGGAGACCAGGACTGTGCACAGTGCTCCAAGTGTGGTCTAACCAAGGTATATGTAGACCAGAACTGTGCACAGTGCTCCAAGTGTGGTCTAACCAAGGTATATGGAGACCAGAACTGTGCACAGTGCTCCAAGTGTGGTCTAACCAAGGTATATGGAGATCAGAACTGTGCACAGTGCTCCAAGTGTGGTCTAACCAAGGTATATGGAGACCAGAACTGTGCACAGTGCTCCAAGTGTGGTCTAACCAAGGTATATGGAGACCGGAACTGTGCACAGTGCTCCGAGTGTGGTCTAACCAAGGTACATGGAGACCAGAACTGTGCACAGTGCTCCAAGTGTGGTCTAACCAAGGTATATGGAGACCGGAACTGTGCACAGTGCTCCGAGTGTGGTCTAACCAAGGTATATGGAGACCAGAACTGTGCACAGTGCTCCGAGTGTGGTCTAACCAAGGTACATGGAGACCAGAACTGTGCACAGTGCTCCGAGTGTGGTCTAACCAAGGTATATGGAGACCAGAACTGTGCACAGTGCTCCAAGTGTGGTCTAACCAAGGTACATGGAGACCAGAACTGTGCACAGTGCTCCGAGTGTGGTCTAACCAAGGTATATGGAGACCAGAACTGTGCACAGTGCTCCAAGTGTGGTCTAACCAAGGTATATGGAGACCAGAACTGTGCACAGTGCTCCGAGTGTGGTCTAACCAAGGTATATGGAGACCAGAACTGTGCACAGTGCTCCAAGTGTGGTCTAACCAAGGTATATGGAGACCAGAACTGTGCACAGTGCTCCAAGTGTGGTCTAACCAAGGTATATGGAGACCAGAACTGTGCACTGTGCTCCGAGTGTGGTCTAACCAAGGTATATGGAGACCAGAACTGTGCACAGTGCTCCAAGTGCAGTCTAACCAAGGTATATGGAGACCAGAACTGTGCACAGTGCTCCAAGTGTGGTCTAACCAAGGTATATGGAGACCAGAACTGTACACAGTGCTCCAAGTGTGGTCTAACCGAGGTATATGGAGACCAGAACTGTGCACAGTGCTCCAGGTGCGGTCTAACCAAGGTATATGGAGACCAGAACTGTGCACAGTGCTCCAAGTGTGGTCTAACCAAGGTATATGGAGACCAGAACTGTGCACAGTGCTCCAAGTGCGGTCTAACCAAGGTATATGGAGACCAGAACTGTACACAGTGCTCCAAGTTTGGTCTAACCAAGGTATATGGAGACCAGAACTGTGCACAGTGCTCCAAGTGAGGTCTAACCAAGGTATATGGAGACCAGAACTGTGCACAGTGCTCCAAGTGAGGTCTAACCAAGGTATATGGAGACCAGAACTGTGCACAGTGCTCCAAGTGAGGTCTAACCAAGGTATATGGAGACCAGAACTGTGCACAGTGCTCCAAGTGTGGTCTAACCAAGGTATATGGAGACCGGAACTGTGCACAGTGCTCCGAGTGTGGTCTAACCAAGGTAAATGGAGACCAGAACTGTGCACAGTGCTCCGAGTGTGGTCTAACCAAGGTATATGGTGACCAGAACTGTGCACAGTGCTCCAAGTGTGGTCTAACCAAGGTATATGGAGACCGGAACTGTGCACAGTGCTCCGAGTGTGGTCTAACCAAGGTATATGGAGACCAGAACTGTGCACAGTGCTCCGAGTGTGGTCTAACCAAGGTATATGGAGACCAGAACTGTGCACAGTGCTCCAAGTGTGGTCTAACCAAGGTATATGGAGACCGGAACTGTGCACAGTGCTCCGAGTGTGGTCTAACCAAGGTATATGGAGACCAGAACTGTGCACAGTGCTCCAAGTGTGGTCTAACCAAGGTCTATGGAGACCGGAACTGTGCACAGTGCTCCGAGTGTGGTCTAACCAAGGTATATGGAGACCAGAACTGTGCACAGTGCTCCAAGTGTGGTCTAACCAAGGTACATGGAGACCAGAACTGTGCACAGTGCTCCAAGTGTGGTCTAACCAAGGTATATGGAGACCAGAACTGTGCACAGTGCTCCGAGTGTGGTCTAACCAAGGTACATGGAGACCAGAACTGTGCACAGTGCTCCGAGTGTGGTCTAACCAAGGTATATGGAGACCAGAACTGTGCACAGTGCTCCAAGTGTGGTCTAACCAAGGTATATGGAGACCGGAACTGTGCACAGTGCTCCGAGTGTGGTCTAACCAAGGTATATGGAGACCAGAACTGTGCACAGTGCTCCGAGTGTGGTCTAACCAAGGTACATGGAGACCAGAACTGTGCACAGTGCTCCGAGTGTGGTCTAACCAAGGTGTATGGAGACCAGAACTGTGCACAGTGCTCCAAGTGTGGTCTAACCAAGGTACATGGAGACCAGAACTGTGCACAGTGCTCCGAGTGTGGTCTAACCAAGGTATATGGAGACCAGAACTGTGCACAGTGCTCCAAGTGTGGTCTAACCAAGGTATATGGAGACCAGAACTGTGCACAGTGCTCCGAGTGTGGTCTAACCAAGGTATATGGAGACCAGAACTGTGCACAGTGCTCCAAGTGTGGTCTAACCAAGGTATATGGAGACCAGAACTGTACACAGTGCTCCAAGTGTGGTCTAACCGAGGTATATGGAGACCAGAACTGTGCACAGTGCTCCAAGTGCAGTCTAACCAAGGTATATGGAGACCAGAACTGTGCACATGCTCCAAGTGTGGTCTAACCAAGGTATATGGAGACCAGGACTGTGCACAGTGCTCCAAGTGTGGTCTAACCAAGGTATATGTCGACCAGAACTGTGCACAGTGCTCCAAGTGTGGTCTAACCAAGGTATATGGAGACCAGAACTGTGCACAGTGCTCCAAGTGTGGTCTAACCAAGGTATATGGAGATCAGAACTGTGCACAGTGCTCCAAGTGTGGTCTAACCAAGGTATATGGAGACCAGAACTGTGCACAGTGCTCCAAGTGTGGTCTAACCAAGGTATATGGAGACCGGAACTGTGCACAGTGCTCCGAGTGTGGTCTAACCAAGGTACATGGAGACCAGAACTGTGCACAGTGCTCCAAGTGTGGTCTAACCAAGGTATATGCAGACCAGAACTGTGCACAGTGCTCCGAGTGTGGTCTAACCAAGGTATATGGAGACCGGAACTGTGCACAGTGCTCCGAGTGTGGTCTAACCAAGGTATATGGAGACCAGAACTGTGCACAGTGCTCCAAGTGTGGTCTAACCAAGGTATATGGAGACAAGGACTGTGCACAGTGCTCCAAGTGTGGTCTAACCAAGGTATATGTAGACCAAAACTGTGCACAGTGCTCCAAGTGTGGTCTAACCAAGGTATATGGAGACCGGAACTGTGCACAGTGCTCCGAGTGTGGTCTAACCAAGGTATATGGAGACCAGAACTGTGCACAGTGCTCCAAGTGTGGTCTAACCAAGGTATATGCAGACCAGAACTGTGCACAGTGCTCCGAGTGTGGTCTAACCAAGGTATATGGAGACCGGAACTGTGCACAGTGCTCCGAGTGTGGTCTAACCAAGGTATATGGAGACCAGAACTGTGCACAGTGCTCCAAGTGTGGTCTAACCAAGGTATATGGAGACCAGAACTGTGCACAGTGCTCCGAGTGTGGTCTAACCAAGGTATATGGAGACCAGGACTGTGCACAGTGCTCCAAGTGTGGTCTAACCAAGGTATATGGAGACCAGAACTGTGCACAGTGCTCCAAGTGTGGTCTAACCAAGGTATATGGAGACCAGAACTGTGCACAGTGCTCCAAGTGTGGTCTAACCAAGGTATATGGAGACCAGAACTGTGCACAGTGCTCAGAGTGTGGTCTAACCAAGGTATATGGAGACCAGAACTGTGCACAGTGCTCCAAGTGTGGTCTAACCAAGGTATATTGAGACCAGAACTGTGCACAGTGCTCCGAGTGTGGTCTAACCAAGGTATATGGAGACCAGAACTGTGCACAGTGCTCCGAGTGTGGTCTAACCAAGGTATATTGAGACCAGAACTGTGCACAGTGCTCCAAGTGTGGTCTAACCAAGGTATATGGAGACCAGAACTGTGCACAGTGCTCCAAGTGTGGTCTAACCAAGGTATATGGAGACCAGAACTGTGCACAGTGCTCCAAGTGTGGTCTAACCAAGGTATATGGAGACCAGAACTGTGCACAGTGTTCCAAGTGCGGTCTAACCAAGGTATATGGAGACCAGGACTGTGCACAGTGCTCCAAGTGTGGTCTAACCAAGGTATATGGAGACCAGGACTGTGCACAGTGCTCCAAGTGTGGTCTAACCAAGGTATATGGAGACCAGAACTGTGCACAGTGCTCCAAGTGTGGTCTAACCAAGGTATATGGAGACCAGAACTGTGCACAGTGCTCCAAGTGTGGTCTAACCAAGGTATATGGAGACCAGAACTGTGCACAGTGCTCCGAGTGTGGTCTAACCAAGGTATATGGAGACCAGAACTGTGCACAGTGCTCCGAGTGTGGTCTAACCAAGGTATATGGAGACCAGAACTGTGCACAGTGCTCCAAGTGTGGTCTAACCAAGGTATATGGAGACCAGAACTGCACAGTGCTCCAAGTGTGGTCTAACCAAGGTATATGGAGACCAGAACTGTGCACAGTGCTCCAAGTGCGGTCTAACCAAGGTATATGGAGACCAGGACTGTGCACAGTGCTCCAAGTGTGGTCTAACCAAGGTATATGGAGACCAGAACTGTGCACAGTGCTCCGAGTGTGGTCTAACCAAGGTATATGGAGACCAGAACTGTGCACAGTGCTCCAAGTGTGGTCTAACCAAGGTATATGGAGACCAGGACTGTGCACAGTGCTCCAAGTGTGGTCTAACCAAGGTATATGGAGACCAGAACTGTGCACAGTGCTCCAGGTGTGGTCTAACCAAGGTATATGGAGACCAGAACTGTGCACAGTGCTCCAAGTGTGGTCTAACCCAGGTATATGGAGACCAGAACTGTGCACAGTGCTCCAAGTGTGGTCTAACCAAGGTATATGGAGACCAGAACTGTGCACAGTGCTCCGAGTGCGGTCTAACCAAGGTATATGGAGACCAGAACTGTGCACAGTGCTCCGAGTGCGGTCTAACCAAGGTATATGGAGACCAGAACTGTGCACAGTGCTCCGAGTGTGGTCTAACCAAGGTATATGGGGACCAGAACTGTGCACAGTGCTCCAAGTGTGGTCTAACCAAGGTATATGGAGACCAGAACTGTGCACAGTGCTCCAAGTGCGGTCTAACCAAGGTATATGGAGACCAGAACTGTGCACAGTGCTCCAAGTGCGTTCTAACCAAGGTATATAGAGACCAGAACTGTGCACAGTGCTCCGAGTGTGGTCTAACCCAGGTATATGGAGACCAGAACTGTGCACAGTGCTCCGAGTACGGTCTAACCAAGGTATATGGAGACCAGAACTGTGCACAGTGCTCCAAGTGTGGTCTAACCAGGGTATATGGAGACCAGAACTGTGCACAGTGCTCCAAGTGTGGTCTAACCAAGGTATATGGAGACCAGAACTGTGCACAGTGCTCCAAGTGTGGTCTAACCAAGGTATATGGAGACCAGAACTGTGCACAGTGCTCCAAGTGCGGTCTAACCAAGGTATATGGAGACCAGAACTGTGCACAGTGCTCCGAGTGCGGTCTAACCAAGGTACATGGAGACCAGAACTGTGCACAGTGCTCCGAGTGCGGTCTAACCAAGGTATATGGAGACCAGAACTGTGCACAGTGCTCCGAGTGCGGTCTAACCAAGGTATATGGAGACCAGAACTGTGCACAGTGCTCCGAGTGTGGTCTAACCAAGGTATATGGAGACCAGAACTGTGCACAGTGCTCCAAGTGCGGTCTAACCAAGGTATATGGAGACCAGAACTGTGCACAGTGCTCCAAGTGTGGTCTAACCAAGGTATATGGAGACCAGAACTGTGCACAGTGCTCCAAGTGTGGTCTAACCAGGGTATATGGAGACCAGAACTGTGCACAGTGCTCCAAGTGTGGTCTAACCAAGGTATATGGAGACCAGAACTGTGCACAGTGCTCCAAGTGTGGTCTAACCAAGGTATATGGAGACCAGAACTGTGCACAGTGCTCCAAGTGCGGTCTAACCAAGGTATATGGAGACCAGAACTGTGCACAGTGCTCCGAGTGCGGTCTAACCAAGGTATATGGAGACCAGAACTGTGCACAGTGCTCCGAGTGCGGTCTAACCAAGGTATATGGAGACCAGAACTGTGCACAGTGCTCCGAGTGTGGTCTAACCAAGGTATATGGAGACCAGAACTGTACACAGTGCTCCAAGTGTGGTCTAACCAAGGTATATGGAGACCAGAACTGTTCACAGTGCTCCAAGTGTGGTCTAACCAAGGAATATGGAGACCAGAACTGTGCACAGTGCTCCGAGTGTGGTCTAACCAAGGTATATGGAGACGAGAACTGTGCACAGTGCTCCAAGTGCGGTCTAACTAAGGTATATGGAGACCAGAACTGTGCACAGTGCTCCGAGTGTGGTCTAACCAAGGTATATGGAGACCAGAACTGTGCACAGTGCTCCGAGTGTGGTCTAACCCAGGTATATGGAGACCAGAACTGTGCACAGTGCTCCGAGTACGGTCTAACCAAGGTATATGGAGACCAGAACTGTGCACAGTGCTCCAAGTGTGGTCTAACCAGGGTATATGGAGACCAGAACTGTGCACAGTGCTCCAAGTGTGGTCTAACCAAGGTATATGGAGACCAGAACTGTGCACAGTGCTCCAAGTGTGGTCTAACCAAGGTATATGGAGACCAGAACTGTGCACAGTGCTCCAAGTGCGGTCTAACCAAGGTATATGGAGACCAGAACTGTGCACAGTGCTCCGAGTGCGGTCTAACCAAGGTACATGGAGACCAGAACTGTGCACAGTGCTCCGAGTGCGGTCTAACCAAGGTATATGGAGAACAGAACTGTGCACAGTGCTCCGAGTGCGGTCTAACCAAGGTATATGGAGACCAGAACTGTGCACAGTGCTCCGAGTGTGGTCTAACCAAGGTATATGGAGACCAGAACTGTGCACAGTGCTCCAAGTGCGGTCTAACCAAGGTATATGGAGACCAGAACTGTGCACAGTGCTCCAAGTGTGGTCTAACCAAGGTATATGGAGACCAGAACTGTGCACAGTGCTCCAAGTGTGGTCTAACCAGGGTATATGGAGACCAGAACTGTGCACAGTGCTCCAAGTGTGGTCTAACCAAGGTATATGGAGACCAGAACTGTGCACAGTGCTCCAAGTGTGGTCTAACCAAGGTATATGGAGACCAGAACTGTGCACAGTGCTCCAAGTGCGGTCTAACCAAGGTATATGGAGACCAGAACTGTGCACAGTGCTCCGAGTGCGGTCTAACCAAGGTACATGGAGACCAGAACTGTGCACAGTGCTCCGAGTGCGGTCTAACCAAGGTATATGGAGACCAGAACTGTGCACAGTGCTCCGAGTGCGGTCTAACCAAGGTATATGGAGACCAGAACTGTGCACAGTGCTCCGAGTGTGGTCTAACCAAGGTATATGGAGACCAGAACTGTGCACAGTGCTCCAAGTGCGGTCTAACCAAGGTATATGGAGACCAGAACTGTGCACAGTGCTCCAAGTGTGGTCTAACCAAGGTATATGGAGACCAGAACTGTGCACAGTGCTCCAAGTGTGGTCTAACCAGGGTATATGGAGACCAGAACTGTGCACAGTGCTCCAAGTGTGGTCTAACCAAGGTATATGGAGACCAGAACTGTGCACAGTGCTCCAAGTGTGGTCTAACCAAGGAATATGGAGACCAGAACTGTGCACAGTGCTCCAAGTGTGGTCTAACCAAGGTATATGGAGACCAGAACTGTGCACAGTGCTCCAAGTGCGGTCTAACCGAAGTATATGGAGACCAGAACTGTGCACAGTGCTCCAAGTGTGGTCTAACCAAGGTATATGGAGACCAGAACTGTGCACAGTGCTCCAAGTGTGGTCTAACCAAGGTATATGGAGACCAGAACTGTGCACAGTGCTCCAAGTGCGGTCTAACCAAGGTATATGGAGACCAGAACTGTGCACAGTGCTCCGTGTGTGGTCTAACCAAGGTATATGGAGACCAGAACTGTGCACAGTGCTCCGAGTGTGGTCTAACCAAGGTATATGGAGACCAGAACTGTACACAGTGCTCCAAGTGTGGTCTAACCAAGGTATATGGAGACCAGAACTGTGCACAGTGCTCCAAGTGTGGTCTAACCAAGGAATATGGAGACCAGAACTGTGCACAGTGCTCCAAGTGTGGTCTAACCAAGGTATATGGAGACCAGAACTGTGCACAGTGCTCCAAGTGTGGTCTAACCAAGGTATATGGAGACCAGAACTGTGCACAGTGCTCCAAGAGCGGTCCAACCGAAGTATATGGAGACCAGAACTGTGCACAGTGCTCCAAGTGCGGTCTAACCGAGGTATATGGAGACCAGAACTGTGCACAGTGCTCCAAGTGTGGTCTAACCAAGGTATATGGAGACCAGAACTGTGCACAGTGCTCCGAGTATGGTCTAACCAAGGTATATGGAGACCAGAACTGTACACAGTGCTCCAAGTGCGGTCTAACCGAGGTATATGGAGACCAGAACTGTGCACAGTGCTCCAAGTGCGGTCTAACCAAGGTATATGGAGACCAGAACTGTGCACAGTGCTCCAAGTGTGGTCTAACCAAGGTATATGGAGACCAGAACTGTGCACAGTGCTCCGAGTGTGGTCTAACCAAGGGATATGGAGACCAGAACTGTACACAGTGCTGCAAGTGCGGTCTAACCGAGGTATATGGAGACCAGAACTGTGCACAGTGCTCCAAGTGCGGTCTAACCGAGGTATATGGAGACCAGAACTGTGCACAGTGCTCCGAGTGTGGTCTAACCAAGGTATACGGAGACCAGAACTGTGCACAGTGCTCCGAGTGTGGTCTAACCCAGGTATATGGAGACCAGAACTGTGCACAGTGCTCCAAGTGTGGTCTAACCAAGGTATATGGAGACCAGAACTGTGCACAGTGCTCCAAGTGTGGTCTAACCAAGGTATATGGAGACCAGAACTGTGCACAGTGCTCCGAGTGTGGTCTAACCCAGATATATGGAGACCAGAACTGTGCACAGTGCTCCAACTGCGGTCTAACCGAGGTATATGGAGACCAGAACTGTGCACAGTGCTCCGAGTGTGGTCTAACCCAGGTATATGGAGACCGGAACTGTGCACAGTGCTCCAAGTGTGGTCTAACCAAGGTATATGGAGACCAGAACTGTGCACAGTGCTCCAAGTGCGGTCTAACCGAGGTATTTGGAGACCAGAACTGTGCACAGTGCTCCAAGTGTGGTCTAACCAAGGTATATGGAGACCAGAACTGTGCACAGTGCTCCGAGTGTGGTCTAACCAAGGTATATGGAGACCAGAACTGTGCACAGTGCTCCACGTGCGGTCTAACCGAGGTATATGGAGACCAGAACTGTGCACAGTGCTCCGAGTGTGGTCTAACCAAGGTATATGGAGACCAGAACTGTGCACAGTGCTCCGAGTGTGGTCTAACCGAGGTATATGGAGACCGGAACTGTGCACAGTGCTCCAAGTGTGGTCCAACCAAGGTATATGGAGACCAGAACTGTGCACAATGCTCCGAGTGTGGTCTAACCAAGGTATATGGAGACCAGAACTGTGCACAGTGCTCCAAGTGCGGTCTAACCGAGGTATATGGAGACCAGAACTGTGCACAGTGCTCCGAGTGTGGTCTAACCCAGGTATATGGAGACCGGAACTGTGCACAGTGCTCCAAGTGTGGTCTAACCAAGGTATATGGAAACCAGAACTGTGCACAGTGCTCCGAGTGTGGTCTAACCCAGGTATATGGAGACCAGAACTGTGCACAGTGCTCCAAGTGCGGTCTAACCAAGGTATATGGAGACCAGAACTGTACACAGTGCTCCAAGTGTGGTCTAACCAAGGTATATGGAGACCAGAACTGTGCACAGTGCTCCAAGTGCGGTCTAACCAAGGTATATTGAGACCAGAACTGTGCACAGTGCTCCGAGTGTGGTCCAACCAAGGTATATGGAGACCAGAACTGTGCACAGTGCTCCGAGTGTGGTCTAACCCAGGTATATGGAGACCAGAACTGTGCACAGTGCTCCAAGTGTGGTCTAACCGAGGTATATGGAGACCAGAACTGTGCACAGTGCTCCAAGTGTGGTCTAACCAAGGTATATGGAGACCAGAACTGTGCACAGTGCTCCGAGTGTGGTCTAACCAAGGTATATGGAGACCAGCACTGTGCACAGTGCTCCAAGTGTGGTCTAACCGAGGTATATGGAGACCAGAACTGTGCACAGTGCTCCAAGTGTGGTCTAACCGAGGTATATGGAGATCAGAACTGTGCACAATGCTCCGAGTGTGGTCTAACCAAGGTATATGGAGACCAGAACTGTGCACAGTGCTCCGAGTGTGGTCTAACCAAGGTATATGGAGACCAGAACTGTGCTCAGTGCTCCAAGTGTGGTCTAACCAAGTGATATGGAGACCAGAACTGTGCACAGTGCTCCGAGTGTGGTCTAACCAAGGTATATGGAGACCAGAACTGTGCACAGTGCTCCAAGTGTGGTCTAACCAAGGTATATGGAGATCAGAACTGTGCACAATGCTCCAAGTGTGGTCTAACCAAGGTATATGGAGACCAGAACTGTGCACAGTGCTCCGAGTGTGGTCTAACCAAGGTATATGGAGACCAGAACTGTGCACAGTGCTCCGAGTGTGGTCTAACCAAGGTATATGGAGACCAGAACTGTGCACAGTGCTCCAAGTGTGGTCTAACCAAGGTATATGGAGATTAGAACTGTGCACAATGCTCCAAGTGTGGTCTAACCAAGGTATATGGAGACCAGAACTGTGCACATTGCTCCGAGTGTGGTCTAACCAAGGTATATGGAGACCAGAACTGTGCACAGTGCTCCGAGTGTGGTCTAACCAAGGTATATGGAGACCAGAACTGTGCACAGTGCTCCGAGTGTGGTCTAACCAAGGTATATGGAGATCAGAACTGTGCACAATGCTCCAAGTGTGGTCTAACCAAGGTATACGGAGATCAGAACTGTGCACAATGCTCCAAGTGTGGTCCAACCAAGGTAGATGGAGACCAGAACTGTGCACAGTGCTCCGAGTGTGGTCTAACCAAGGTATATGTAGACCAGAACTGTGCACAGTGCTCCAAGTGTGGTCTAACCAAGGTATATGGAGACCAGAACTGTGCACAGTGCTCCAAGTGTGGTCTAACCAAGGTATATGGAGACCAGAACTGTGCACAGTGCTCCGAGTGTGGTCTAACCCAGGTATGTGGAGACCAGAACTGTACACAGTGCTCCAAGTGCGGTCAAACCAAGGTATATGGAGACCAGAACTGTGCACAGTGCTCCAAGTGCGGTCTAACCAAGGTATATGGAGACCAGAACTGTGCACAGTGCTCCGAGTGTGGTCTAACCGAGGTATATGGAGACCAGAACTGTGCACAGTGCTCCAAGTGTGGTCTAACCAAGGTATATGGGACCAGAACTGTGCACAGTGCTCCGAGTGTGGTCTAACCGAGGTATATGGAGACCAGAACTGTGCACAGTGCTCCAAGTGTGGTCTAACCGAGGTATATGGAGACCAGAACTGTGCCCAGTGCTCCGAGTGTGGTCTAACCAAGGTATATGGAGATCAGAACTGTGCACAATGCTCCAAGTGTGGTCTAACCAAGGTATATGGAGACCAGAACTGTGCACAGTGCTCAGAGTGTGGTCTAACCCAGGTATATATTGAGACCAGAACTGTGCACAGTGCTCAGAGTGTGGTCTAACCAAGGTATATGGAGACCAGAACTGTGCACAGTGCTCCAAGTGTGGTCTAACCAAGGTATATGGAGACCAGAACTGTGCACAGTGCTCCAAGTGCGGTCTAACCAAGGTATATGGAGACCAGAACTGTGCACAGTGCTCCGAGTGCGGTCTAACCAAGGTACATGGAGACCAGAACTGTGCACAGTGCTCCGAGTGCGGTCTAACCAAGGTATATGGAGACCAGAACTGTGCACAGTGCTCCGAGTGCGGTCTAACCAAGGTATATGGAGACCAGAACTGTGCACAGTGCTCCGAGTGTGGTCTAACCAAGGTATATGGAGACCAGAACTGTGCACAGTGCTCCAAGTGCGGTCTAACCAAGGTATATGGAGACCAGAACTGTGCACAGTGCTCCAAGTGTGGTCTAACCAAGGTATATGGAGACCAGAACTGTGCACAGTGCTCCAAGTGTGGTCTAACCAGGGTATATGGAGACCAGAACTGTGCACAGTGCTCCAAGTGTGGTCTAACCAAGGTATATGGAGACCAGAACTGTGCACAGTGCTCCAAGTGTGGTCTAACCAAGGTATATGGAGACCAGAACTGTGCACAGTGCTCCAAGTGCGGTCTAACCAAGGTATATGGAGACCAGAACTGTGCACAGTGCTCCGAGTGCGGTCTAACCAAGGTATATGGAGACCAGAACTGTGCACAGTGCTCCGAGTGCGGTCTAACCAAGGTATATGGAGACCAGAACTGTGCACAGTGCTCCGAGTGTGGTCTAACCAAGGTATATGGAGACCAGAACTGTACACAGTGCTCCAAGTGTGGTCTAACCAAGGTATATGGAGACCAGAACTGTTCACAGTGCTCCAAGTGTGGTCTAACCAAGGAATATGGAGACCAGAACTGTGCACAGTGCTCCGAGTGTGGTCTAACCAAGGTATATGGAGACGAGAACTGTGCACAGTGCTCCAAGTGCGGTCTAACTAAGGTATATGGAGACCAGAACTGTGCACAGTGCTCCGAGTGTGGTCTAACCAAGGTATATGGAGACCAGAACTGTGCACAGTGCTCCGAGTGTGGTCTAACCCAGGTATATGGAGACCAGAACTGTGCACAGTGCTCCGAGTACGGTCTAACCAAGGTATATGGAGACCAGAACTGTGCACAGTGCTCCAAGTGTGGTCTAACCAGGGTATATGGAGACCAGAACTGTGCACAGTGCTCCAAGTGTGGTCTAACCAAGGTATATGGAGACCAGAACTGTGCACAGTGCTCCAAGTGTGGTCTAACCAAGGTATATGGAGACCAGAACTGTGCACAGTGCTCCAAGTGCGGTCTAACCAAGGTATATGGAGACCAGAACTGTGCACAGTGCTCCGAGTGCGGTCTAACCAAGGTACATGGAGACCAGAACTGTGCACAGTGCTCCGAGTGCGGTCTAACCAAGGTATATGGAGAACAGAACTGTGCACAGTGCTCCGAGTGCGGTCTAACCAAGGTATATGGAGACCAGAACTGTGCACAGTGCTCCGAGTGTGGTCTAACCAAGGTATATGGAGACCAGAACTGTGCACAGTGCTCCAAGTGCGGTCTAACCAAGGTATATGGAGACCAGAACTGTGCACAGTGCTCCAAGTGTGGTCTAACCAAGGTATATGGAGACCAGAACTGTGCACAGTGCTCCAAGTGTGGTCTAACCAGGGTATATGGAGACCAGAACTGTGCACAGTGCTCCAAGTGTGGTCTAACCAAGGTATATGGAGACCAGAACTGTGCACAGTGCTCCAAGTGTGGTCTAACCAAGGTATATGGAGACCAGAACTGTGCACAGTGCTCCAAGTGCGGTCTAACCAAGGTATATGGAGACCAGAACTGTGCACAGTGCTCCGAGTGCGGTCTAACCAAGGTACATGGAGACCAGAACTGTGCACAGTGCTCCGAGTGCGGTCTAACCAAGGTATATGGAGACCAGAACTGTGCACAGTGCTCCGAGTGCGGTCTAACCAAGGTATATGGAGACCAGAACTGTGCACAGTGCTCCGAGTGTGGTCTAACCAAGGTATATGGAGACCAGAACTGTGCACAGTGCTCCAAGTGCGGTCTAACCAAGGTATATGGAGACCAGAACTGTGCACAGTGCTCCAAGTGTGGTCTAACCAAGGTATATGGAGACCAGAACTGTGCACAGTGCTCCAAGTGTGGTCTAACCAGGGTATATGGAGACCAGAACTGTGCACAGTGCTCCAAGTGTGGTCTAACCAAGGTATATGGAGACCAGAACTGTGCACAGTGCTCCAAGTGTGGTCTAACCAAGGAATATGGAGACCAGAACTGTGCACAGTGCTCCAAGTGTGGTCTAACCAAGGTATATGGAGACCAGAACTGTGCACAGTGCTCCAAGTGCGGTCTAACCGAAGTATATGGAGACCAGAACTGTGCACAGTGCTCCAAGTGTGGTCTAACCAAGGTATATGGAGACCAGAACTGTGCACAGTGCTCCAAGTGTGGTCTAACCAAGGTATATGGAGACCAGAACTGTGCACAGTGCTCCAAGTGCGGTCTAACCAAGGTATATGGAGACCAGAACTGTGCACAGTGCTCCGTGTGTGGTCTAACCAAGGTATATGGAGACCAGAACTGTGCACAGTGCTCCGAGTGTGGTCTAACCAAGGTATATGGAGACCAGAACTGTACACAGTGCTCCAAGTGTGGTCTAACCAAGGTATATGGAGACCAGAACTGTGCACAGTGCTCCAAGTGTGGTCTAACCAAGGAATATGGAGACCAGAACTGTGCACAGTGCTCCAAGTGTGGTCTAACCAAGGTATATGGAGACCAGAACTGTGCACAGTGCTCCAAGTGTGGTCTAACCAAGGTATATGGAGACCAGAACTGTGCACAGTGCTCCAAGAGCGGTCCAACCGAAGTATATGGAGACCAGAACTGTGCACAGTGCTCCAAGTGCGGTCTAACCGAGGTATATGGAGACCAGAACTGTGCACAGTGCTCCAAGTGTGGTCTAACCAAGGTATATGGAGACCAGAACTGTGCACAGTGCTCCGAGTATGGTCTAACCAAGGTATATGGAGACCAGAACTGTACACAGTGCTCCAAGTGCGGTCTAACCGAGGTATATGGAGACCAGAACTGTGCACAGTGCTCCAAGTGCGGTCTAACCAAGGTATATGGAGACCAGAACTGTGCACAGTGCTCCAAGTGTGGTCTAACCAAGGTATATGGAGACCAGAACTGTGCACAGTGCTCCGAGTGTGGTCTAACCAAGGGATATGGAGACCAGAACTGTACACAGTGCTGCAAGTGCGGTCTAACCGAGGTATATGGAGACCAGAACTGTGCACAGTGCTCCAAGTGCGGTCTAACCGAGGTATATGGAGACCAGAACTGTGCACAGTGCTCCGAGTGTGGTCTAACCAAGGTATACGGAGACCAGAACTGTGCACAGTGCTCCGAGTGTGGTCTAACCCAGGTATATGGAGACCAGAACTGTGCACAGTGCTCCAAGTGTGGTCTAACCAAGGTATATGGAGACCAGAACTGTGCACAGTGCTCCAAGTGTGGTCTAACCAAGGTATATGGAGACCAGAACTGTGCACAGTGCTCCGAGTGTGGTCTAACCCAGATATATGGAGACCAGAACTGTGCACAGTGCTCCAACTGCGGTCTAACCGAGGTATATGGAGACCAGAACTGTGCACAGTGCTCCGAGTGTGGTCTAACCCAGGTATATGGAGACCGGAACTGTGCACAGTGCTCCAAGTGTGGTCTAACCAAGGTATATGGAGACCAGAACTGTGCACAGTGCTCCAAGTGCGGTCTAACCGAGGTATTTGGAGACCAGAACTGTGCACAGTGCTCCAAGTGTGGTCTAACCAAGGTATATGGAGACCAGAACTGTGCACAGTGCTCCGAGTGTGGTCTAACCAAGGTATATGGAGACCAGAACTGTGCACAGTGCTCCACGTGCGGTCTAACCGAGGTATATGGAGACCAGAACTGTGCACAGTGCTCCGAGTGTGGTCTAACCAAGGTATATGGAGACCAGAACTGTGCACAGTGCTCCGAGTGTGGTCTAACCGAGGTATATGGAGACCGGAACTGTGCACAGTGCTCCAAGTGTGGTCCAACCAAGGTATATGGAGACCAGAACTGTGCACAATGCTCCGAGTGTGGTCTAACCAAGGTATATGGAGACCAGAACTGTGCACAGTGCTCCAAGTGCGGTCTAACCGAGGTATATGGAGACCAGAACTGTGCACAGTGCTCCGAGTGTGGTCTAACCCAGGTATATGGAGACCGGAACTGTGCACAGTGCTCCAAGTGTGGTCTAACCAAGGTATATGGAAACCAGAACTGTGCACAGTGCTCCGAGTGTGGTCTAACCCAGGTATATGGAGACCAGAACTGTGCACAGTGCTCCAAGTGCGGTCTAACCAAGGTATATGGAGACCAGAACTGTACACAGTGCTCCAAGTGTGGTCTAACCAAGGTATATGGAGACCAGAACTGTGCACAGTGCTCCAAGTGCGGTCTAACCAAGGTATATTGAGACCAGAACTGTGCACAGTGCTCCGAGTGTGGTCCAACCAAGGTATATGGAGACCAGAACTGTGCACAGTGCTCCGAGTGTGGTCTAACCCAGGTATATGGAGACCAGAACTGTGCACAGTGCTCCAAGTGTGGTCTAACCGAGGTATATGGAGACCAGAACTGTGCACAGTGCTCCAAGTGTGGTCTAACCAAGGTATATGGAGACCAGAACTGTGCACAGTGCTCCGAGTGTGGTCTAACCAAGGTATATGGAGACCAGCACTGTGCACAGTGCTCCAAGTGTGGTCTAACCGAGGTATATGGAGACCAGAACTGTGCACAGTGCTCCAAGTGTGGTCTAACCGAGGTATATGGAGATCAGAACTGTGCACAATGCTCCGAGTGTGGTCTAACCAAGGTATATGGAGACCAGAACTGTGCACAGTGCTCCGAGTGTGGTCTAACCAAGGTATATGGAGACCAGAACTGTGCTCAGTGCTCCAAGTGTGGTCTAACCAAGTGATATGGAGACCAGAACTGTGCACAGTGCTCCGAGTGTGGTCTAACCAAGGTATATGGAGACCAGAACTGTGCACAGTGCTCCAAGTGTGGTCTAACCAAGGTATATGGAGATCAGAACTGTGCACAATGCTCCAAGTGTGGTCTAACCAAGGTATATGGAGACCAGAACTGTGCACAGTGCTCCGAGTGTGGTCTAACCAAGGTATATGGAGACCAGAACTGTGCACAGTGCTCCGAGTGTGGTCTAACCAAGGTATATGGAGACCAGAACTGTGCACAGTGCTCCAAGTGTGGTCTAACCAAGGTATATGGAGATTAGAACTGTGCACAATGCTCCAAGTGTGGTCTAACCAAGGTATATGGAGACCAGAACTGTGCACATTGCTCCGAGTGTGGTCTAACCAAGGTATATGGAGACCAGAACTGTGCACAGTGCTCCGAGTGTGGTCTAACCAAGGTATATGGAGACCAGAACTGTGCACAGTGCTCCGAGTGTGGTCTAACCAAGGTATATGGAGATCAGAACTGTGCACAATGCTCCAAGTGTGGTCTAACCAAGGTATACGGAGATCAGAACTGTGCACAATGCTCCAAGTGTGGTCCAACCAAGGTAGATGGAGACCAGAACTGTGCACAGTGCTCCGAGTGTGGTCTAACCAAGGTATATGTAGACCAGAACTGTGCACAGTGCTCCAAGTGTGGTCTAACCAAGGTATATGGAGACCAGAACTGTGCACAGTGCTCCAAGTGTGGTCTAACCAAGGTATATGGAGACCAGAACTGTGCACAGTGCTCCGAGTGTGGTCTAACCCAGGTATGTGGAGACCAGAACTGTACACAGTGCTCCAAGTGCGGTCAAACCAAGGTATATGGAGACCAGAACTGTGCACAGTGCTCCAAGTGCGGTCTAACCAAGGTATATGGAGACCAGAACTGTGCACAGTGCTCCGAGTGTGGTCTAACCGAGGTATATGGAGACCAGAACTGTGCACAGTGCTCCAAGTGTGGTCTAACCAAGGTATATGGGACCAGAACTGTGCACAGTGCTCCGAGTGTGGTCTAACCGAGGTATATGGAGACCAGAACTGTGCACAGTGCTCCAAGTGTGGTCTAACCGAGGTATATGGAGACCAGAACTGTGCCCAGTGCTCCGAGTGTGGTCTAACCAAGGTATATGGAGATCAGAACTGTGCACAATGCTCCAAGTGTGGTCTAACCAAGGTATATGGAGACCAGAACTGTGCACAGTGCTCAGAGTGTGGTCTAACCCAGGTATATATTGAGACCAGAACTGTGCACAGTGCTCAGAGTGTGGTCTAACCCAGGTATATGGAGACCAGAACTGTGCACAGTGCTCCAAGTGTGGTCTAACCGAGGTATATGGAGACCAGAACTGTGCACAGTGCTCCAAGTGTGGTCTAACCAAGGTATATGGAGATCAGAACTGTGCACAATGCTCCAAGTGTGGTCTAACCAAGGTATATGGAGAGCAGAACTGTGCACAGTGCTCAGAGTGTGGTCTAACCCAGGTATATGGAGACCAGAACTGTGCACAGTGCTCAGAGTGTGGTCTAACCCAGGTATATGGAGACCAGAACTGTGCACAGTGCTCCAAATGTGGTCTAACCGAGGTATATGGAGACCAGAACTGTGCACAGTGCTCCAAGTGTGGTCTAACCAAGGTATATGGAGATCAGAACTGTGCACAATGCTCCAAGTGTGGTCTAACCAAGGTATATGGAGACCAGAACTGTGCACAGTGCTCCGAGTGTGGTCTAACCCAGGTATATGGAGACCAGAACTGTGCACAGTGCTCCGAGTGTGGTCTAACCCAGGTATGTGGAGACCAGAACTGTACACAGTGCTCCAAGTGCGGTCTAACCAAGGTATATGGAGACCAGAACTGTGCACAGTGCTCCAAGTGCGGTCTAACCAAGGTATATGGAGACCAGAACTGTGCACAGTGCTCCGAGTGTGGTCTAACCGAGGTATATGGAGACCAGAACTGTGCACAGTGCTCCAAGTGTGGTCTAACCAATGTATATGGGACCAGAACTGTGCACAGTGCTCCGAGTGTGGTCTAACCGAGGTATATGGAGACCAGAACTGTGCACAGTGCTCCAAGTGTGGTCTAACCGAGGTATATGGAGACCAGAACTGTGCCCAGTGCTCCGAGTGTGGTCTAACCAAGGTATATGGAGATCAGAACTGTGCACAATGCTCCAAGTGTGGTCTAACCAAGGTATATGGAGACCAGAACTGTGCACAGTGCTCAGAGTGTGGTCTAACCCAGGTATATATTGAGACCAGAACTGTGCACAGTGCTCAGAGTGTGGTCTAACCCAGGTATATGGAGACCAGAACTGTGCACAGTGCTCCAAGTGTGGTCTAACCGAGGTATATGGAGACCAGAACTGTGCACAGTGCTCCAAGTGTGGTCTAACCAAGGTATATGGAGATCAGAACTGTGCACAATGCTCCAAGTGTGGTCTAACCAAGGTATATGGAGACCAGAACTGTGCACAGTGCTCAGAGTGTGGTCTAACCCAGGTATATGGAGACCAGAACTGTGCACAGTGCTCAGAGTGTGGTCTAACCCAGGTATATGGAGACCAGAACTGTGCACAGTGCTCCAAATGTGGTCTAACCGAGGTATATGGAGACCAGAACTGTGCACAGTGCTCCAAGTGTGGTCTAACCAAGGTATATGGAGATCAGAACTGTGCACAATGCTCCAAGTGTGGTCTAACCAAGGTATATGGAGACCAGAACTGTGCACAGTGCTCCGAGTGTGGTCTAACCCAGGTATATGGAAACCAGAACTGTGCACAGTGCTCCAAGTGTGGTCCAACCAAGGTATATGGAGACCAGAACTGTGCACAGTGCTCCAAGTGTGGTCTAACCAAGGTATATGGAGACCAGAACTGTGCACAGTGCTCCGAGTCTGGTCTAACCAAGGTATATGGAGACCAGAACTGTGCACAGTGCTCCGAGTGTGGTCTAACCAAGGTATATGGAGACCAGAACTGTGCACAGTGCTCCAAGTGTGGTCTAACCAAGGTATATGGAGACCAGAACTGTGCACAGTGCTCCGAGTGTGGTCTAACCAAGGTATATGGAGACCAGAACTGTGCACAGTGCTCCAAGTGTGGTCTAACCAAGGTATATGGAGACCAGAACTGTGCACAGTGCTCCGAGTGCGGTCTAACCAAGGTATATGGAGACCAGAACTGTGCACAGTGCTCCAAGTGTGGTCTAACCAAGGTATATGGAGACGAGAACTGTGCACAGTGCTCCAAGTGTGGTCTAACCAAGGTATATGGAGACCAGAACTGTGCACAGTGCTCCAAGTGTGGTCTAACCAAGGTATATGGAGACCAGAACTGTGCACAGTGCTCCGAGTGCGGTCTAACCAAGGTATATGGAGACCAGAACTGTGCACAGTGCTCCAAGTGCGGTCTAACCAAGGTATATGGAGACCAGAACTGTGCACAGTGCTCCAAGTGCGGTCTAACCAAGGTATATGGAGACCAGAACTGTGCACAGTGCTCCAAGTGTGGTCTAACCAAGGTATATGGAGACCAGAACTGTGCACAGTGCTCCAAGTGTGGTCTAACCAAGGTATATGGAGACCAGAACTGTGCACAGTGCTCCAAGTGTGGTCTAACCAAGGTATATGGAGACCAGAACTGTGCACAGTGCTCCGAGTGTGGTCTAACCAAGGTTTATGGAGACCAGAACTGTGCACAGTGCTCCGAGTGTGGTCTAACCAAGGTATATGGAGACCAGAACTGTGCACAGTGCTCCGAGTGTGGTCTAACCAAGGTATATGGAGACCAGAACTATGCACAGTGCTCCGAGTGTGGTCTAACCAAGGTATATGGAGACCAGAACTGTGCACAGTGCTCCAAGTGTGGTCTAACCAAGGTATATGGAGACCAGAACTGTGCACAGTTCTCCGAGTGTGGTCTAACCAAGGTATATGGAGACCAGAACTGTGCACAGTGCTCCAAGTGTGGTCTAACCAAGGTATATGGAGACCAGAACTGTGCACAGTGCTCCAAGTGTGGTCTAACCAAGGTATATGGAGACCAGAACTGTGCACAGTGCTCCGAGTGCGGTCTAACCAAGGTATATGGAGATCAGAACTGTGCACAATGCTCCAAGTGTGGTCTAACCAAGGTATATGGAGACCAGAACTGTGCACAGTGCTCAGAGTGTGGTCTAACCCAGGTATATATTGAGACCAGAACTGTGCACAGTGCTCAGAGTGTGGTCTAACCCAGGTATATGGAGACCAGAACTGTGCACAGTGCTCCAAGTGTGGTCTAACCGAGGTATATGGAGACCAGAACTGTGCACAGTGCTCCAAGTGTGGTCTAACCAAGGTATATGGAGATCAGAACTGTGCACAATGCTCCAAGTGTGGTCTAACCAAGGTATATGGAGACCAGAACTGTGCACAGTGCTCAGAGTGTGGTCTAACCCAGGTATATGGAGACCAGAACTGTGCACAGTGCTCAGAGTGTGGTCTAACCCAGGTATATGGAGACCAGAACTGTGCACAGTGCTCCGAGTGTGGTCTAACCAAGGTATATGGAGACCAGAACTGTGCACAGTGCTCCAAGTGTGGTCTAACCAAGGTATATGGAGATCAGAACTGTGCACAATGCTCCAAGTGTGGTCTAACCAAGGTATATGGAGACCAGAACTGTGCACAGTGCTCCGAGTGTGGTCTAACCCAGGTATATGGAAACCAGAACTGTGCACAGTGCTCCAAGTGTGGTCCAACCAAGGTATATGGAGACCAGAACTGTGCACAGTGCTCCAAGTGTGGTCTAACCAAGGTATATGGAGACCAGAACTGTGCACAGTGCTCCGAGTCTGGTCTAACCAAGGTATATGGAGACCAGAACTGTGCACAGTGCTCCGAGTGTGGTCTAACCAAGGTATATGGAGACCAGAACTGTGCACAGTGCTCCAAGTGTGGTCTAACCAAGGTATATGGAGACCAGAACTGTGCACAGTGCTCCAAGTGTGGTCTAACCAAGGTATATGGAGACCAGAACTGTGCACAGTGCTCCAAGTGTGGTCTAACCAAGGTATATGGAGACCAGAACTGTGCACAGTGCTCCAAGTGTGGTCTAACCAAGGTATATGGAGACCAGAACTGTGCACAGTGCTCCGAGTGCGGTCTAACCAAGGTATATGGAGACCAGAACTGTGCACAGTGCTCCAAGTGCGGTCTAACCAAGGTATATGGAGACCAGAACTGTGCACAGTGCTCCAAGTGCGGTCTAACCAAGGTATATGGAGACCAGAACTGTGCACAGTGCTCCAAGTGTGGTCTAACCAAGGTATATGGAGACCAGAACTGTGCACAGTGCTCCAAGTGTGGTCTAACCAAGGTATATGGAGACCAGAACTGTGCACAGTGCTCCAAGTGTGGTCTAACCAAGGTATATCGAGACCAGAACTGTGCACAGTGCTCCGAGTGTGGTCTAACCAAGGTATATGGAGACCAGAACTGTGCACAGTGCTCCGAGTGTGGTCTAACCAAGGTATATGGAGACCAGAACTGTGCACAGTGCTCCGAGTGTGGTCTAACCAAGGTATATGGAGACCAGAACTATGCACAGTGCTCCGAGTGTGGTCTAACCAAGGTATATGGAGACCAGAACTGTGCACAGTGCTCCAAGTGTGGTCTAACCAAGGTATATGGAGACCAGAACTGTGCACAGTGCTCCGAGTGTGGTCTAACCAAGGTATATGGAGACCAGAACTGTGCACAGTGCTCCAAGTGTGGTCTAACCAAGGTATATGGAGACCAGAACTGTGCACAGTGCTCCCAGTGTGGTCTAACCAAGGTATATGGAGACCAGAACTGTGCACAGTGCTCCAAGTGTGGTCTAACCAAGGTATGTGGAGACCAGAACTGTGCACAGTGCTCCGGTTGTGGTCTAACCAAGGTATATGGAGACCAGAACTGTGCACAGTGCTCAGAGTGTGGTCTAACCCAGGTATATATTGAGACCAGAACTGTGCACAGTGCTCAGAGTGTGGTCTAACCCAGGTATATGGAGACCAGAACTGTGCACAGTGCTCCAAGTGTGGTCTAACCGAGGTATATGGAGACCAGAACTGTGCACAGTGCTCCAAGTGTGGTCTAACCAAGGTATATGGAGATCAGAACTGTGCACAATGCTCCAAGTGTGGTCTAACCAAGGTATATGGAGACCAGAACTGTGCACAGTGCTCAGAGTGTGGTCTAACCCAGGTATATGGAGACCAGAACTGTGCACAGTGCTCAGAGTGTGGTCTAACCCAGGTATATGGAGACCAGAACTGTGCACAGTGCTCCAAATGTGGTCTAACCGAGGTATATGGAGACCAGAACTGTGCACAGTGCTCCAAGTGTGGTCTAACCAAGGTATATGGAGATCAGAACTGTGCACAATGCTCCAAGTGTGGTCTAACCAAGGTATATGGAGACCAGAACTGTGCACAGTGCTCCGAGTGTGGTCTAACCCAGGTATATGGAAACCAGAACTGTGCACAGTGCTCCAAGTGTGGTCCAACCAAGGTATATGGAGACCAGAACTGTGCACAGTGCTCCAAGTGTGGTCTAACCAAGGTATATGGAGACCAGAACTGTGCACAGTGCTCCGAGTCTGGTCTAACCAAGGTATATGGAGACCAGAACTGTGCACAGTGCTCCGAGTGTGGTCTAACCAAGGTATATGGAGACCAGAACTGTGCACAGTGCTCCAAGTGTGGTCTAACCAAGGTATATGGAGACCAGAACTGTGCACAGTGCTCCAAGTGTGGTCTAACCAAGGTATATGGAGACCAGAACTGTGCACAGTGCTCCAAGTGTGGTCTAACCAAGGTATATGGAGACCAGAACTGTGCACAGTGCTCCGAGTGCGGTCTAACCAAGGTATATGGAGACCAGAACTGTGCACAGTGCTCCAAGTGTGGTCTAACCAAGGTATATGGAGACGAGAACTGTGCACAGTGCTCCAAGTGTGGTCTAACCAAGGTATATGGAGACCAGAACTGTGCACAGTGCTCCAAGTGTGGTCTAACCAAGGTATATGGAGACCAGAACTGTGCACAGTGCTCCGAGTGCGGTCTAACCAAGGTATATGGAGACCAGAACTGTGCACAGTGCTCCAAGTGCGGTCTAACCAAGGTATATGGAGACCAGAACTGTGCACAGTGCTCCAAGTGCGGTCTAACCAAGGTATATGGAGACCAGAACTGTGCACAGTGCTCCAAGTGTGGTCTAACCAAGGTATATGGAGACCAGAACTGTGCACAGTGCTCCAAGTGTGGTCTAACCGAGGTATATGGAGACCAGAACTGTGCACAGTGCTCCAAGTGTGGTCTAACCAAGGTATATCGAGACCAGAACTGTGCACAGTGCTCCGAGTGTGGTCTAACCAAGGTATATGGAGACCAGAACTGTGCACATTGCTCCGAGTGTGGTCTAACCAAGGTATATGGAGACCAGAACTGTGCACAGTGCTCCGAGTGTGGTCTAACCAAGGTATATGGAGACCAGAACTATGCACAGTGCTCCGAGTGTGGTCTAACCAAGGTATATGGAGACCAGAACTGTGCACAGTGCTCCAAGTGTGGTCTAACCAAGGTATATGGAGACCAGAACTGTGCACAGTGCTCCGAGTGTGGTCTAACCAAGGTATATGGAGACCAGAACTGTGCACAGTGCTCCAAGTGTGGTCTAACCAAGGTATATGGAGACCAGAACTGTGCACAGTGCTCCCAGTGTGGTCTAACCAAGGTATATGGAGACCAGAACTGTGCACAGTGCTCCAAGTGTGGTCTAACCAAGGTATGTGGAGACCAGAACTGTGCACAGTGCTCCGAGTGTGGTCTAACCAAGGTATATGGAGACCAGAACTGTGCACAGTGCTCCGAGTGTGGTCTAACCAAGGTATATGGAGACCAGAACTGTGCACAGTGCTCCGAGTGTGGTCTAACCAAGGTATATGGAGACCAGAACTGTGCACAGTGCTCCGAGTGTGGTCTAACCAAGGTATATGGAGACCAGAACTGTGCACAGTGCTCCGAGTGTGGTCTAACCGAGGTATATGGAGACCAGAACTGTGCACAGTGCTCCGAGTGTGGTCTAACCAAGGTATATGGAGACCAGAACTGTGCACAGTGCTCCGAGTGCGGTCTAACCAAGGTATATGGAGACCAGAACTGTGCACAGTGCTCCAAGTGTGGTCTAACCAAGGTATATGGAGACCAGAACTGTGCACAGTGCTCCAAGTGTGGTCTAATCAAGGTATATCGAGACCAGAACTGTGCACAGTGCTCCGAGTGTGGTCTAACCAAGGTATATGGAGACCAGAACTGTGCACAGTGCTCCGAGTGTGGTCTAACCAGGGTATATGGAGACCAGAACTGTGCACAGTGCTCCGAGTGTGGTCTAACCAAGGTATATGGAGACCAGAACTATGCACAGTGCTCCGAGTGTGGTCTAACCAAGGTATATGGAGACCAGAACTGTGCACAGTGCTCCAAGTGTGGTCTAACCAAGGTATATGGAGACCAGAACTGTGCACAGTGCTCCGAGTGTAGTCTAACCAAGGTATATGGAGACCAGAACTGTGCACAGTGCTCCAAGTGTGGTCTAACCAAGGTATATGGAGACCAGAACTGTGCACAGTGCTCCCAGTGTGGTCTAACCAAGGTATATGGAGACCAGAACTGTGCACAGTGCTCCAAGTGTGGTCTAACCAAGGTAAGTGGAGACCAGAACTGTGCACAGTGCTCCGAGTGTGGTCTAACCAAGGTATATGGAGACCAGAACTGTGCACAGTGCTCCGAGTGTGGTCTAACCAAGGTATATGGAGACCAGAACTGTGCACAGTGCTCTGAGTGTGGTCTAACCAAGGTATATGGAGACCAGAACTGTGCACAGTGCTCCGAGTGTGGTCTAACCAAGGTATATGGAGACCAGAACTGGGCACAGTGCTCCGAGTGTGGTCTAACCAAGGTATATGGAGACCAGAACTGTGCACAGTGCTCCGAGTGTGGTCTAACCGAGGTATATGGAGACCAGAACTGTGCACAGTGCTCCGAGTGTGGTCTAACCAAGGTATATGGAGACCAGAACTGTGCACAGTGCTCCGAGTGCGGTCTAACCAAGGTATATGGAGACCAGAACTGTGCACAGTGCTCCGAGTGCGGTCTAACCAAGGTATATGGAGACCAGAACTGTGCACAGTGCTCCGAGTGTGGTCTAACCAAGGTATATGGAGACCAGAACTGTGCACAGTGCTCCGAGTGCGGTCTAACCAAGGTATATGGAGACCAGAACTGTGCACAGTGCTCCGAGTGTGGTCTAACCAAGGTATATGGAGACCAGAACTGTGCACAATGCTCCAAGTGTGGTCTAACCAAGGTATATGGAGACCAGAACTGTGCACAGTGCTCCCAGTGTGGTCTAACCAAGGTATATGGAGACCAGAACTGTGCACAGTGCTCCAAGTGTGGTCTAACCAAGGTATGTGGAGACCAGAACTGTGCACAGTGCTCCGAGTGTGGTCTAACCAAGGTACATGGAGACCTGAACTGTGCACAGTGCTCCGAGTGTGGTCTAACCAAGGTATATGGAGACCAGAACTGTGCACAGTGCTCCGAGTGTGGTCTAACCAAGGTATATGGAGACCAGAACTGTGCACAATGCTCCGAGTGTGGTCTAACCAAGGTATATGGAGACCAGAACTGTGCACAGTGCTCCGAGTATGGTCTAACCAAGGTATATGGAGACCAGAACTGTGCACAGTGCTCCGAGTGTGGTCTAACCGAGGTATATGGAGACCAGAACTGTGCACAGTGCTCCGAGTGTGGTCTAACCGAGGTATATGGAGACCAGAACTGTGCACAGTGCTCCGAGTGCGGTCTAACCAAGGTATATGGAGACCAGAACTGTGCACAGTGCTCCGAGTGCGGTCTAACCAAGGTATATGGAGACCAGAACTGTGCACAGTGCTCCGAGTGTGGTCTAACCAAGGTATATGGAGACCAGAACTGTGCACAGTGCTCCGAGTGCGGTCTAACCAAGGTATATGGAGACCAGAACTGTGCACAGTGCTCCGAGTGCGGTCTAACCAAGGTATATGGAGACCAGAACTGTGCACAGTGCTCCGAGTGCGGTCTAACCAAGGTATATGGAGACCAGAACTGTGCACAGTGCTCCGTGTGCGGTCTAACCAAGGTATATGGAGACCAGAACTGTGCACAGTGCTCCAAGTGTGGTCTAACCAAGGTATATGGAGACCAGAACTCTGCACAGTGCTCCACGTGTGGTCTAACCAAGGTATATGGAGACCAGAACTGTGCACAGTGCTCCAAGTGCGGTCTAACCAAGGTATATGGAGACCAGAACCGTGCACAGTGCTCCAAGTGTGGTCTAACCAAGGTATATGGAGACCAGAACTGTGCACAGTGCTCCAAGTGTGGTCTAACCAAGGTATATGGAGACCAGAACTGTGCACAGTGCTCCAAGTGCGGTCTAACCAAGGTATATGGAGACCAGAACCGTGCACAGTGCTCCGAGTGTGGTCTAACCAAGGTATATGGAGACCAGAACCGTGCACAGTGCTCCGAGTGTGGTCTAACCGAGGTATATGGAGACCAGAACTGTGCACAGTGCTCCGAGTGTGGTCTAACCGAGGTATATGGAGACCAGAACTGTGCACAGTGCTCCGAGTGTGGTCTAACCAAGGTATATGGAGACCAGAACCGTGCACAGTGCTCCAAGTGTGGTCTAACCAAGGTATATGGAGACCAGAACCGTGCACAGTGCTCCAAGTGTGGTCTAACCAAGGTATATGGAGACCAGAACTGTGCACAGTGCTCCAAGTGTGGTCTAACCCAGGTATATGGAGACCAGAACTGTGCACAGTGCTCCGAGTGTGGTCTAACCGAGGTATATGGAGACCAGAACTGTGCACAGTGCTCCGAGTGTGGTCTAACCGAGGTATATGGAGACCAGAACTGTGCACAGTGCTCCGAGTGTTGTCTAACGCAGGTATATGGAGACCAGAACTGTACACAGTGCTCCAAGTGTGGTCTAACCGAGGTATATGGAGACCAGAACTGTGCACAGTGCTCCGAGTGTGGTCTAACCAAGGTATCTGGAGACCAGAACTGTGCACAGTGCTCCGAGTGTGGTCTAACCAAGGTATATGGAGACCAGAACTGTACACAGTGCTCCAAGTGCGGTCTAACCAAGGTATATGGAGACCAGAACTGTGCACAGTGCTCCAAGTGTGGTCTAACCAAGGTATATGGAGACCGGAACTGTGCTCAGTGCTCCAAGTGTGGTCTAACCAAGGTATATGGAGACCAGAACTGTACACAGTGCTCCAAGTGTGGTCTAACCAAGGTATATGGAGACCATAACTGTGCACAGTGCTCCGAGTGTGGTCTAACCAAGGTATATGGAGACCAGAACTGTGCTCAGTGCTCCAAGTGTGGTCTAACCAAGGTATATGGAGACCAGAACTGTGCTCAGTGCTCCAAGTGTGGTCTAACCAAGGTATATGGAGAACAGAACTGTGCACAGTGCTCCAAGTGTGGTCTAACCAAGGTATATGGAGACCAGAACTGTGCTCAGTGCTCCAAGTGTGGTCTAACCAAGGTATATGGAGACCAGAACTGTACACAGTGCTCCAAGTGTGGTCTAACCAAGGTATATGGAGACCAGAACTGTACACAGTGCTCCAAGTGTGGTCTAATCAAGGTATATGGAGACCAGAACTGTGCACAGTGCTCCAAGTGTGGTCTAACCAAGGTATATGGAGACCAGAACTGTACACACTGCTCCAAGTGCGGTCTAACCAAGGTATATGGAGACCAGAACTGTGCACAGTGCTCCAAGTGTGGTCTAACCAAGGTATATGGAGACCAGAACTGTGCACAGTGCTCCAAGTGTGGTCTAACCAAGGTATATGGAGACCAGAACTGTGCACAGTGCTCCGAGTGTGGTCTAACCAAGGTATATGGAGACCAGAACTGTGCACAGTGCTCCGAGTGTGGTCTAACAAAGGTATATGGAGACCAGAACTGTGCTCAGTGCTCCAAGTGTGGTCTAACCAAGGTATATGGAGACCAGAACTGTACACAGTGCTCCAAGTGTGGTCTAACCAAGGTATATGGAGACCAGAACTGTGCACAGTGCTCCAAGTGTGGTCTAACCAAGGTATATGGAGACCAGAACTGTGCACAGTGCTCCGAGTGTGGTCTAACCAAGGTATATGGAGACCAGAACTGTGCACAGTGCTCCGAGTGTGGTCTAACCAAGGTATATGGAGACCAGAACCGTGCACAGTGCTCCAAGTGTGGTCTAACCAAGGTATATGGAGACCAGAACCGTGCACAGTGCTCCAAGTGTGGTCTAACCAAGGTATATGGAGACCAGAACTGTGCACAGTGCTCCAAGTGTGGTCTAACCCAGGTATATGGAGACCAGAACTGTGCACAGTGCTCCGAGTGTGGTCTAACCGAGGTATATGGAGACCAGAACTGTGCACAGTGCTCCGAGTGTGGTCTAACCGAGGTATATGGAGACCAGAACTGTGCACAGTGCTCCGAGTGTTGTCTAACGCAGGTATATGGAGACCAGAACTGTACACAGTGCTCCAAGTGTGGTCTAACCGAGGTATATGGAGACCAGAACTGTGCACAGTGCTCCGAGTGTGGTCTAACCAAGGTATCTGGAGACCAGAACTGTGCACAGTGCTCCGAGTGTGGTCTAACCAAGGTATATGGAGACCAGAACTGTACACAGTGCTCCAAGTGCGGTCTAACCAAGGTATATGGAGACCAGAACTGTGCACAGTGCTCCAAGTGTGGTCTAACCAAGGTATATGGAGACCGGAACTGTGCTCAGTGCTCCAAGTGTGGTCTAACCAAGGTATATGGAGACCAGAACTGTACACAGTGCTCCAAGTGTGGTCTAACCAAGGTATATGGAGACCATAACTGTGCACAGTGCTCCGAGTGTGGTCTAACCAAGGTATATGGAGACCAGAACTGTGCTCAGTGCTCCAAGTGTGGTCTAACCAAGGTATATGGAGACCAGAACTGTGCTCAGTGCTCCAAGTGTGGTCTAACCAAGGTATATGGAGAACAGAACTGTGCACAGTGCTCCAAGTGTGGTCTAACCAAGGTATATGGAGACCAGAACTGTGCTCAGTGCTCCAAGTGTGGTCTAACCAAGGTATATGGAGACCAGAACTGTACACAGTGCTCCAAGTGTGGTCTAACCAAGGTATATGGAGACCAGAACTGTACACAGTGCTCCAAGTGTGGTCTAATCAAGGTATATGGAGACCAGAACTGTGCACAGTGCTCCAAGTGTGGTCTAACCAAGGTATATGGAGACCAGAACTGTACACACTGCTCCAAGTGCGGTCTAACCAAGGTATATGGAGACCAGAACTGTGCACAGTGCTCCAAGTGTGGTCTAACCAAGGTATATGGAGACCAGAACTGTGCACAGTGCTCCAAGTGTGGTCTAACCAAGGTATATGGAGACCAGAACTGTGCACAGTGCTCCGAGTGTGGTCTAACCAAGGTATATGGAGACCAGAACTGTGCACAGTGCTCCGAGTGTGGTCTAACAAAGGTATATGGAGACCAGAACTGTGCTCAGTGCTCCAAGTGTGGTCTAACCAAGGTATATGGAGACCAGAACTGTACACAGTGCTCCAAGTGTGGTCTAACCAAGGTATATGGAGACCAGAACTGTGCACAGTGCTCCAAGTGTGGTCTAACCAAGGTATATGGAGACCAGAACTGTGCACAGTGCTCCGAGTGTGGTCTAACCAAGGTATATGGAGACCAGAACTGTGCACAGTTCTCCGAGTGCGGTCTAACCAAGGTATATGGAGACCAGAACTGTGCTCAGTGCTCCAAGTGTGGTCTAACCAAGGTATATGGAGACCAGAACTGTGCACAGTGCTCCAAGTGTGGTCTAACCAAGGTATATGGAGACCAGAACTGTGCACAGTGCTCCGAGTGTGGTCTAACCAAGGTATATGGAGACCAGAACTGTGCACAGTGCTCCGAGTGTGGTCTAACCAAGGTATATGGAGACCAGAACTGTGCACAGTGCTCCGAGTGCGGTCTAACCAAGGTATATGGAGACCAGAACTGTGCTCAGTGCTCCAAGTGTGGTCTAACCAAGGTATATGGAGACCAGAACTGTACACAGTGCTCCAAGTGTGGTCTAACCAAGGTATATGGAGACCAGAACTGTGCACAATGCTCCAAGTGTGGTCTAACCAAGGTATATGGAGACCAGAACTGTGCACAGTGCTCCAAGTGTGGTCTAACCAAGGTATATGGAGACCGGAACTGTGCACAGTGCTCCAAGTGTGGTCTAACCAAGGTATATGGAGACCGGAACTGTGCACAGTGCTCCAAGTGTGGTCTAACCGAGGTATATGGAGACCAGAACTGTGCACAGTGCTCCAAGTGTGGTCTAACCCAGGTATATGGAGACCAGAACTGTGCACAGTGTTCCGAGTGTGGTCTAACCAAGGTATATGGAGACCAGAACTGTGCACAGTGCTCCAAGTGTGGTCTAACCAAGGTAAATGGAGACCAGAACTGTGCACAGTGCTCCAAGTGTGGTGTAACCAAGGTATATGGAGACCAGAGCAGTGCTCAGTGCTCCAAGTGTGGTCTAACCAAGGTATATGGAGACCAGAACTGTGCACAGTGCTCCGAGTGTGGTCTAACCAAGGTATATGGAGACCAGAACTGTGCACAGTGCTCCTAGTGTGGTCTAACCAAGGTATATGGAGACCAGAACTGTGCACAGTGCTCCAAGTGTGGTCTAACCAAGGTATATGGAGACCAGAACTGTGCACAGTGCTCCAAGTGTGGTCTAACCAAGGTATATGGAGACCAGAACTGTACACAGTGCTCCAAGTGTGGTCTAACCAAGGTATATGGAGACCAGAACTGTGCACAGTGCTCCGAGTGTGGTCTAACCAAGGTATATGGAGACCAGAACTGTGCTCAGTGCTCCAAGTGTGGTCTAACCAATGTATATGGAGACCAGAACTGTGCTCAGTGCTCCAAGTGTGGTCTAACCAAGGTATATGGAGAACAGAACTGTGCACAGTGCTCCAAGTGTGGTCTAACCAAGGTATATGGAGACCAGAACTGTGCTCAGTGCTCCAAGTGTGGTCTAAACAAGGTATATGGAGACCAGAACTGTGCACAGTGCTCCAAGTGTGGTCTAACCAAGGTATATGGAGACCAGAACTGTGCACAGTGCTCCAAGTGTGGTCTAACCAAGGTATATGGAGACCAGAACTGTGCACAGTGCTCCGAGTGTGGTCTAACCAAGGTATATGGAGACCAGAACTGTGCACAGTGCTCCGAGTGTGGTCTAACCAAGGTATATGGAGACCAGAACTGTGCTCAGTGCTCCAAGTGTGGTCTAACCAAGGTATATGGAGACCAGAACTGTACACAGTGCTCCAAGTGTGGTCTAACCAAGGTATATGGAGACCAGAACTGTGCACAGTGCTCCAAGTGTGGTCTAACCAAGGTATATGGAGACCAGAACTGTGCACAGTGCTCCAAGTGTGGTCTAACCAAGGTATATGGAGACCAGAACTGTGCACAGTGCTCCGAGTGCGGTCTAACCAAGGTATATGGAGACCAGAACTGTGCTCAATGCTCCAAGTGTGGTCTAACCAAGGTATATGGAGACCAGAACTATACACAGTGCTCCAAGTGTGGTCTAACCAAGGTATATGGAGACCAGAACTGTGCACAGTGCTCCAAGTGTGGTCTAACCAAGGTATATGGAGACCAGAACTGTGCACAGTGCTCCGAGTGTGGTCTAACCAAGGTATATGGAGACCAGAACTGTGCACAGTGCTCCGAGTGTGGTCTAACCAAGGTATATGGAGGCCAGAACTGTGCACAGTGCTCCGAGTGCGGTCTAACCAAGGTATATGGAGACCAGAACTGTGCTCAGTGCTCCAAGTGTGGTCTAACCAAGGTATATGGAGACCAGAACTGTACACAGTGCTCCAAGTGTGGTCTAACCAAGGTATATGGAGACCGGAACTGTGCACAGTGCTCCAAGTGTGGTCTAACCGAGGTATATGGAGACCAGAACTGTGCACAGTGCTCCAAGTGTGGTCTAACCCAGGTATATGGAGACCAGAACTGTGCACAGTGCTCCGAGTGTGGTCTAACCCAGGTATATGGAGACCAGAACTGTGCACAGTGCTCCAAGTGTGGTCGAAACCCAGGTATATGGAGACCAGAACTGTGCACAGTGCTCCGAGTGTGGTCTAACCAAGGTATATGGAGACCAGAACTGTGCACAGTGCTCCAAGTGTGGTCTAACCAAGGTATATGGAGACCAGAACTGTGCACAGTGCTCCAAGTGTGGTCTAACCAAGGTATATGGAGACCGGAACTGTGCACAGTGCTCCGAGTGTGGTCTAACCAAGGTATATGGAGACCAGAACTGTGCACAGTGCTCCGAGTGTGGTCTAACCAAGGTATATGGAGACCAGAACTGTGCACAGTGCTCCGAGTGTGGTCTAACCGAGGTATATGGAGACCAGAACTGTGCACAGTGCTCCGAGTGTGGTCTAACCAAGGTATATGGAGACCAGAACTGTGCACAGTGCTCCAAGTGTGGTCTAACCAAGGTATATGGAGACCAGAACTGTGCACAGTGCTCCAAGTGTGGTCTAACCAAGGTAAATGGAGACCAGAACTGTGCACAGTGCTCCAAGTGTGGTCTAACCAAGGTATATTGAGACCGGAACTGTGCACAGTGCTCCGAGTGTGGTCTAACCCAGGTATATGGAGACCGGAACTGTGCACAGTGCTCCAAGTGTGGTCTAAACAAAGTATATGGAGACCAGAACTGTGCACATTGCTCCAAGTGTGGTCCAACCGAGGTATATGGAGACCAGAAGTGTGCACAGTGCTCCAAGTGTGGTCTAACCGAGGTATATGGAGACCAGAACTGTGCACAGTGTTCTGAGTGTGGTCTAACCAAGGTGTATGGAGACCAGAACTGTGCACAGTGCTCAGAGTGTGGTCTAACCAAGGTATATGGAGACCAGAACTGTGCACAGTGCTCCAAGTGTGGTCTAACCAAGGTATATAGAGACCAGAACTATGCACAGTGCTCCGAGTGTGGTCCAACCCAAGGTATATGGAGACCGGAACTGTGCACAGTGCTCCGAGTGTGGTCTAACCCAAGGTACATGGAGACCGGAACTGTGCACAGTGCTACAAGTGTGGTCTCACCAAGGTATATGGAGACCGGAACTGTGCACAGTGCTCAGAGTGGGGTCAAACCAAGGTATATGGAGACCGGAACTGTGCACAGTGCTCAGAGTGGGGTCCAACCAAGGTATATGGAGACCGGAACTGTGCACAGTATTCCAAGTGTGGTCTAACCAAGGTATATGGAGACCAGAACTGTGCACAGTGCTCCAAGTGTGGTCTAACAAAGGTATATGGAGACCAGAACTGTGCACAGTGCTCCGAGTGTGGTCTAACCAAGGTATATGGAGACCAGGACTGTGCACAGTGCTCCAAGTGTGGTCTAACAAAGGTATATGGAGACCGGAACTGTGCACAGTGCTCCGAGTGTGGTCCAACCAAGGTATATGGAGACCGGAACTGTGCACAGTGCTCCAAGTGTGCTCTAACCAAGGTATATGGAGACCAGAACTGTGCACAGTGCTCCAAGTGCGGTCTAACCAAGGTATATAGAGACCAGAACTGTGCACAGTGCTCCGAGTGTGGTCTAACCCAAGGTATATGGAGACCAGCACTGTGCACAGTGCTCCGAGTGTGGTCTAACCGAGGTATATGGAGACCAGAACTGTGCACAATGCTCCAAGTGTGGTCTAACCAAGGTATATGGAGACCAGAACTGTGCACATTGCTCCGAGTGTGCTCTAACCAAGGGATATGTGTGACTTGAACTGTGCACAGTGCTCCGAGTGTGGTCTAACCAAGGTATATGGAGACCAGAAATGTGCACAGTGCTCCAAGTGCGGTCTAACCAAGGTATATGGAGACCAGAACTGTGCACAGTACTCCGAGTGTGGTCTAACCAAGGTTTCTAGAGACCAGAACTGTGCACAGTGCTCCAAGTGTGGTCTAACCAAGGTATATGGAGACCAGAACTGTACACAGTACTCCCACTGCGGTCTAACCAAGGTATATGGAGACCAGAACCGTGCACAGTGCTCCAAGTGTGGTCTTCCCAAGGTATATGGAGACCAGAATTGTGCACAGTGCTCCAAGTGTGGTCTAACCAAGGTATATGGAGACCAGAACTGTGCACAGTGCTCCCAGTGCGGTCTAACCAAGCTCTATGGAGACCAGAATTGTGCACAATGCTCCAAGTGTGGTCTAACCAAGGTATATGGAGACCACAACTGTGCACAGTGCCCCAAGTGTGGTCTAACCAAGGTATATGGAGACCAGAACTGTGCACAGTGCTCCAAGTGTGGTCTAACCAAGGTATATGGAGACCAGAACTGTGCACAGTGCTCCAAGTATGGTCTAACCAAGGTATATGGAGACCGGAACTGTGCACAGTGCTCCAAGTGTGGTCTAACCAAGGTATATGGAGACCAGAACTGTGCACAGTGCTCCAAGTGTGGTCTAACCAAGGTATATGGAGACCGGAACTGTGCACAGTGCTCCGAGTGTGGTCTAACCAAGGTATATGGAGACCAGAACTGTGCACAGTGCTCCGAGTGTGGTCTAACCAAGGTATATGGAGACCAGAACTGTGCACAGTGCTCCGAGTGTGGTCTAACCGAGGTATATGGAGACCAGAACTGTGCACAGTGCTCCGAGTGTGGTCTAACCAAGGTATATGGAGACCAGAACTGTGCACAGTGCTCCAAGTGTGGTCTAACCAAGGTATATGGAGACCAGAACTGTGCACAGTGCTCCAAGTGTGGTCTAACCAAGGTAAATGGAGACCAGAACTGTGCACAGTGCTCCAAGTGAGGTCTAACCAAGGTATAATGAGACCGGAACTGTGCACAGTGCTCCGAGTGTGGTCTAACCCAGGTATATGGAGACCGGAACTGTGCACAGTGCTCCAAGTGTGGTCTAAACAAGGTATATGGAGACCAGAACTGTGCACATTGCTCCAAGTGTGGTCTAACCGAGGTATATGGAGACCAGAAGTGTGCACAGTGCTCCAAGTGTGGTCCAACCGAGGTATATTGAGACCAGAACTGTGCACAGTGTTCTGAGTGTGGTCTAACCAAGGTGTATGGAGACCAGAACTGTGCACAGTGCTCAGAGTGTGGTCTAACCAAGGTATATGGAGACCAGAACTGTGCACAGTGCTCCAAGTGTGGTCTAACCAAGATATATAGAGACCAGAACTATGCACAGTGCTCCGAGTGTGGTCCAACCCAAGGTATATGGAGACCGGAACTGTGCACAGTGCTCCGAGTGTGGTCTAACCCAAGGTACATGGAGACCGGAACTGTGCACAGTGCTACAAGTGTGGTCTCACCAAGGTATATGGAGACCGGAACTGTGCACAGTGCTCAGAGTGGGGTCTAACCAAGGTATATGGAGACCGGAACTGTGCACAGTGCTCAGAGTGGGGTCTAACCAAGGTATATGGAGACCGGAACTGTGTGCAGTGTTCCAAGTGTGGTCTAACCAAGGTATATGGAGACCAGAACTGTGCACAGTGCTCCAAGTGTGGTCTAACCAAGGTATATGGAGACCAGAACTGTGCACAGTGCTCCAAGTGCGGTCTAACCAAGGTATATGGAGACCAGAACTGTGCACAGTACTCCGAGTGTGGTCTAACCAAGGTTTCTAGAGACCAGAACTGTGCACAGTGCTCCAAGTGTGGTCTAACCAAGGTATATGGAGACCAGAACTGTACACAGTACTCCCACTGCGGTCTAACCAAGGTATATGGAGACCAGAACCGTGCACCGTGCTCCAAGTGTGGTCTACCCAAGGTATATGGAGACCAGAATTGTGCACAATGCTCCAAGTGTGGTCTAACCAAGGTATATGGAGACCACAACTGTGCACAGTGCCCCAAGTGTGGTCTAACCAAGGTATATGGAGACCAGAACTGTGCACAGTGCTCCAAGTGTGGTCTAACCAAGGTATATGGAGACCGGAACTGTGCACAGTGCTCCAAGTGTGGTCTAACCAAGGTATATGGAGACCGGAACTGTGCACAGTGCTCCAAGTGTGGTCTAACCAAGGTATATGGAGACCAGAACTGTGCACAGTGCTCCAAGTGTGGTCTAACCAAGGTATATGGAGACCGGAACTGTGCACAGTGCTCCGAGAGTGGTCTAACCAAGGTATATGGAGACCAGAACTGTGCACAGTGCTCCGAGTGTGGTCTAACCAAGGTATATGGAGACCAGAACTGTGCACAGTGCTCCGAGTGTGGTCTAACCGAGGTATATGGAGACCAGAACTGTGCACAGTGCTCCAAGTGTGTTCTAACCAAGGTATAATGAGACCGGAACTGTGCACAGTGCTCCGAGTGTGGTCTAACCCAGGTATATGGAGACCGGAACTGTGCACAGTGCTCCAAGTGTGGTCTAAACAAGGTATATGGAGACCAGAACTGTGCACATTGCTCCAAGTGTGGTCTAACCGAGGTATATGGAGACCAGAAGTGTGCACAGTGCTCCAAGTGTGGTCTAACCGAGGTATATGGAGACCAGAACTGTGCACAGTGTTCTGAGTGTGGTCTAACCAAGGTGTATGGAGACCAGAACTGTGCACAGTGCTCAGAGTGTGGTCTAACCAAGGTATATGGAGACCAGAACTGTGCACAGTGCTGCAAGTGTGGTCGAACCAAGGTATATAGAGACCAGAACTATGCACAGTGCTCCGAGTATGGTCCAACCCAAGGTATATGGAGACCGGAACTGTGCACAGTGCTCCGAGTGTGGTCTAACCCAAGGGACATGGAGACCGGAACTGTGCACAGTGCTACAAGTGTGGTCTCACCAAGGTATATGGAGACCGGAACTGTGCACAGTGCTCAGAGTGGGGTCTAACCAACGTATATGGAGACCGGAACTGTGCACAGTGCTCAGAGTGGGGTCTAACCAAGGTATATGGAGACCGGAACTGTGCACAGTGTTCCAAGTGTGGTCTAACCAAGGTATATGGAGACCAGAACTGTGCACAGTGCTCCAAGTGTGGTCGAACCAAGGTATATGGAGACCAGAACTGTGCACAGTGCTCCAAGTGTGGTCTAACCAAGGTATATGGAGACCAGAACTGTGCACAGTGCTCCAAGTGTGGTCTAACAAAGGTTTCTGGAGACCGGAACTGTGCACAGTGCTCCGAGTGTGGTCCAACCAAGGTATATGGAGACCGGAACTGTGCACTGTGCTCCAAGTGCGGTCTAACCAAGGTATATGGAGACCAGAACTGTGCACAGTGCTCCAAGTGCGGTCTAACCAAGGTATATAGAGACCAGAACTGTGCACAGTGCTCCGAGTGTGGTCTAACCCAAGGTATATGGAGACCAGAACTGTGCACAGTGCTCCGAGTGTGGTCTAACCGAGGTACATGGAGACCAGAACTGTGCACAATGCTCCAAGTGTGGTCTAACCAAGGTATATGGAGACCAGAACTGTGCACATTGCTCCGAGTGTGCTCTAACCAAGGGATATGTGTGACTTGAACTGTGCACAGTGCTCCGAGTGTGGTCTAACCAAGGTATATGGAGACCAGAAATGTGCACAGTGCTCCAAGTGCGGTCTAACCAAGGTATATGGAGACCAGAACCGTGCACAGTGCTCCAAGTGTGGTCTACCCAAGGTATATGGAGACCAGAATTGTGCACAGTGCTCCAAGTGTGGTCTAACCAAGGTATATGGAGACCAGAAGTGTGCACAGTGCTCCCAGTGCGGTCTAACCAAGCTCTATGGAGACCAGAATTGTGCACAATGCTCCAAGTGTGGTCTAACCAAGGTATATGGAGACCACAACTGTGCACAGTGCCCCAAGTGTGGTCTAACCATGGTATATGGAGACCAGAACTGTGCACAGTGCTCCAAGTGTGGTCTAACCAAGGTATATGGAGACCAGAACTGTGCACAGTGCTCCAAGTGTGGTCTAACCAAGGTATATGGAGACCGGAACTGTGCACAGTGCTCCAAGTGTGGTCTAACCAAGGTATATGGAGACCGGAACTGTGCACAGTGGTCCAAGTGTGGTCTAACCGAGGTATATGGAGACCAGAACTGTGCACAGTGCTCCAAATGTGGTCTAACCCAGGTATATGGAGACCAGAACTGTGCACAGTGCTCCGAGTGTGGTCTAACCCAGGTATATGGAGACCAGAACTGTGCACAGTGCTCCAAGTGTGGTCTAACCCAGGTATATGCAGACCAGAACTGTGCACAGTGCTCCGAGTGTGGTCTAACCAAGGTATATGGAGACCAGAACTGTGCACAGTGCTCCAAGTGTGGTCTAACCAAGGTATATGGAGACCAGAACTGTGCACAGTGCTCCAAGTGTGGTCTAACCAAGGTATATGGAGACCGGAACTGTGCACAGTGCTCCGAGTGTGGTCTAACCAAGGTATATGGAGACCAGAACTGTGCACAGTGCTCCGAGTGTGGTCTAACCAAGGTATATGGAGACCAGAACTGTGCACAGTGCTCCGAGTGTGGTCTAACCGAGGTATATGGAGACCAGAACTGTGCACAGTGCTCCGAGTGTGGTCTAACCAAGGTATATGGAGACCAGAACTGTGCACAGTGCTCCAAGTGTGGTCTAACCAAGGTATATGGAGACATGAACTGTGCACAGTGCTCCAAGTGTGGTCTAACCAAGGTAAATGGAGACCAGAACTGTGCACAGTGCTCCAAGTGTGGTCTAACCAAGGTATATTGAGACCGGAACTGTGCACAGTGCTCCGAGTGTGGTCTAACCCAGGTATATGGAGACCGGAACTGTGCACAGTGCTCCAAGTGTGGTCTAAACAAGGTATATGGAGACCAGAACTGTGCACATTGCTCCAAGTGTGGTCTAACCGAGGTATATGGAGACCAGAAGTGTGCACAGTGCTCCAAGTGTGGTCTAACCGAGGTATATGGAGACCAGAACTGTGCACAGTGTTCTGAGTGTGGTCTAACCAAGGTGTATGGAGACCAGAACTGTGCACAGTGCTCAGAGTGTGGTCTAACCAAGGTATATGGAGACCAGAACTGTGCACAGTGCTCCAAGTGTGGTCTAACCAAGGTATATAGAGACCAGAACTATGCACAGTGCTCCGAGTGTGGTCCAACCCAAGGTATATGGAGACCGGAACTGTGCACAGTGCTCCGAGTGTGGTCTAACCCAAGGTACATGGAGACCGGAACTGTGCACAGTGCTACAAGTGTGGTCTCACCAAGGTATATGGAGACCGGAACTGTGCACAGTGCTCAGAGTGGGGTCTAACCAAGGTATATGGAGACTGGAACTGTGCACAGTGCTCAGAGTGGGGTCTAACCAAGGTATATGGAGACCGGAACTGTGCACAGTGTTCCAAGTGTGGTCTAACCAAGGTATATGGAGACCAGAACTGTGCACAGTGCTCCAAGTGCGGACTATCAAGGTATATGGAGACCGGAACTGTGCACAGTGCTCCAAGTGTGGTCTAACCGAGTATATGGAGACCAGAACTGTGCACAGTGCTCCAAGTGTGGTCTAACCAAGGTATATGGAGACCAGAACTGTGCACAGTGCTCCGAGTGTGGTCTAACCAAGGTATGTGGAGACCAGGACTGTGCACAGTGCTCCAAGTGTGGTCTAACCAAGGTATATGGAGACCAGAACTGTGCACAGTGCTCCAAGTGTGGTCCAACAAAGGTATATGGAGACCGGAACTGTGCACAGTGCTCCGAGTGTGGTCCAACCAAGGTATATGGAGACCGGAACTGTGCACAGTGCTCCAAGTGCGGTCTAACCAAGGTATATGGAGACCAGAACTGTGCACAGTGCTCCAAGTGCGGTCTAACCAAGGTATATAGAGACCAGAACTGTGCACAGTGCTCCGAGTGTGGTCTAACCCAAGGTATATGGAGACCAGCACTGTGCACAGTGCTCCGAGTGTGGTCTAACCGAGGTATATGGAGACCAGAACTGTGCACAATGCTCCAAGTGTGGTCTAACCAAGGTATATGGAGACCAGAACTGTGCACATTGCTCCGAGTGTGCTCTAACCAAGGGATATGTGTGACTTGAACTGTGCACAGTGCTCCGAGTGTGGTCTAACCAAGGTATATGGAGACCAGAAATGTGCACAGTGCTCCAAGTGCGGTCTAACCAAGATATATGGAGACCAGAACTGTGCACAGTACTCCGAGTGTGGTCTAACCAAGGTTTCTAGAGACCAGAACTGTGCACAGTGCTCCAAGTGTGGTCCAACCAAGGTATATGGAGACCAGAACTGTACACAGTACTCCCACTGCGGTCTAACCAAGGTATATGGAGACCAGAACCGTGCACAGTGCTCCAAGTGTGGTCTACCCAAGGTATATGGAGACCAGAATTGTGCACATTGCTCCAAGTGTGGTCTAACCAAGGTATATGGAGACCAGAACTGTGCACAGTGTTCCCAGTGCGGTCTAACCAAGCTCTATGGAGACCAGAATTGTGCACAATGCTCCAAGTGTGGTCTAACCAAGGTATATGGAGACCACAACTGTGCACAGTGCCCCAAGTGTGGTCTAACCAAGGTATATGGAGACCAGAACTGTACACAGTGCTCCAAGTGTTGTCCAACCAAGGTATATGGAGACCTGAACTGTGCACAGTGCTCCGAGTGCGGTCTAACCAAGGTATATGGAGACCAGAACTGTGCACAGTGCTCCGAGTGCGGTCTAACCAAGGTATATGGAGACCAGAACTGTGCACAGTGCTCCGAGTGTGCTCAAACCAAGGGATATGTGTGACTTGAACTGTGCACAGTGCTCCGAGTGTGGTCTAACCAAGGTATATGGAGACCAGAAATGTGCACAGTGCTCCAAGTGCGGTCTAACCAAGGTATATGGAGACCAGAACTGTGCACAGTACTCCGAGTGTGGTCTAACCAAGGTTTCTAGAGACCAGAACTGTGCACAGTGCTCCAAGTGTGGTCTACCCAAGGTATATGGAGACCAGAATTGTGCACATTGCTCCAAGTGTGGTCTAACCAAGGTATATGGAGACCAGAACTGTGCACAGTGCTCCCAGTGCGGTCTAACCAAGCTCGATGGAGACCAGAATTGTGCACAATGCTCCAAGTGTGGTCTAACCAAGGTATATGGAGACCACAACTGTGCACAGTGCCCCAAGTGTGGTCTAACCAAGGTATATGGAGACCAGAACTGTACACAGTGCTCCAAGTGTTGTCCAACCAAGGTATATGGAGACCTGAACTGTGCACAGTGCTCCGAGTGCGGTCTAACCAAGGTATATGGAGACCAGAACTGTGCACAGTGCTCCGAGTGCGGTCTAACCAAGGTATATGGAGACCAGAACTGTGCACAGTGCTCCGAGTGTGCTCAAACCAAGGTATATGGAGACCAGAACTGTGCACAGTGCTCCAAGTGTGGACTAACCGAGGTATATGGAGACCAGAACTGTGCACAGTGTTCTGAGTGTGGTCTAACCAAGGTATATGGAGACCAGAACTGTGCACAGTGCTCCAAGTGTGGTCTAACCAAGGTATATGGAGACCAGAACTGTGCACAGTGCTCCAAGTGTGGTCTAACCAAGGTATATAGACACCAGAACTATGCACAGTGCTTCGAGTGTGGTCCAACCCAAGGTATATGGAGACCGGAACTGTGCACAGTGCTCCGAGTGTGGTCTAACCCAAGGTACATGGAGACCGGAACTGTGCACAGTGCTCCAAGTGTGGTCTAACCAAGGTATATGGAGACCAGAACTGTGCACAGTGCTCAGAGTGGGGTCTAACCAAGGTATATGGAGACCGGAACTGTGCACAGTGCTCAGAGTGGGGTCTAACCAAGGTATATGGAGACCGGAACTGTGCACAGTGTTCCAAGTGTGGTCTAACCAAGGTATATGGAGACCAGAACTGTGCACAGTGCTCCAAGTGCGGTCTAACCAAGGTATGTGGAGACCGGAACTGTGCACAGTGCTCCAAGTGTGGTCTAACCAAGGTATATGGAGACCAGAACTGTGCACAGTGCTCCAATTGTGGTCTAACCAAGGTATATGGAGACCAGAACTGTGCACAGTGCTCCAAGTGTGGTCTAACCGAGGTATATGGAGACCAGAACTGTGCCCAGTGCTCCAAGTGTGGTCTAACCAAGGTATATGGAGACCAGAACTGTGCACAGTGCTCCAAGTGTGGTCTAACCAAGGTATATGGAGACCAGAACTGCGCACAATGCTCCAAGTGTGGTCTAACCAAGGTATATGGAGACCAGAACTGTGCACAGTGCTCCGAGTGTGGTCTAACCAAGGTATATGGAGACCAGAACTGTGCACAGTGGTCCGAGTGTGGTCCAACCAAGGTACATGGAGAGCAGAACTGTGCACAGTGCTCCGAGTGCGGTCTCACCAAGGTATATGGAGACCAGAACTGTGCACAGTGCTCCGAGTGCGGTCTAACCAAGGTATATGGAGACCAGAACTGTGCACAGTGCTCCGAGTGTGGTCTAACCCAGGTATATGGAGACCAGAACTGTGCACAGTGCTCCGAGTGTGGTCTAACCAAGGTATGTGGAGATCAGAACTGTGCACAGTGCTCCAAGTGTGGTCTAACCAAGGTATATGGAGACCAGAACTGTGCACAGTGCTCCGAGTGTGGTCTAACCAAGGTATATGGAGACCAGAACTGTGCACAGTGCTCCGAGTGTGGTCTAACCAAGGTACATGGAGACCAGAACTGTGCACAGTGCTCCAAGTGTGGTCTAACCAAGGTATATGGAGACCAGAACTGTGCACAGTGCTCCAAGTGTGGTCTAACCGAGGTATATGGAGACCAGAACTGTGCCCAGTGCTCCAAGTGTGGTCTAACCAAGGTATATGGAGACCAGAACTGTGCACAGTGCTCCAAGTGTGGTCTAACCAAGGTATATGTAGACCAGAACTGCGCACAGTGCTCCAAGTGTGGTCTAACCGAGGTATATGGAGACCAGAACTGTGCACAGTGCTCCAAGTGTGGTCTAACCAAGGTATATGGAGACCAGAACTGTGCACAGTGCTCCGAGTGTGGTCCAACCAAGGTATATGGAGACCAGAACTGTGCACAGTGCTCCGAGTGTGGTCCAACCAAGGTACATGGAGACCAGAACTGTGCACAGTGCTCCGAGTGCGGTCTAACCAAGGTATATGGAGACCAGAACTGTGCACAGTGCTCCGAGTGCGGTCTAACCAAGGTATATGGAGACCAGAACTGTGCACAGTGCTCCGAGTGTGGTCTAACCCAGGTATATGGAGACCAGAACTGTGCACAGTGCTCCGACTGTGGTCTAAACAAGGTATGTGGAGATCAGAACTGTGCACAGTGCTCCAAGTGTGGTCTAACCAAGGTATATGGAGTCCAGAACTGTGCACAGTGCTCCGAGTGTGGTCTAACCAAGGTATATGGAGACCAGAACTGTGCACAGTGCTCCGAGTGTGGTCTAACCAAGGTATATGGAGACCAGAACTGTGCACAGTGCTCCAAGTGTGGTCTAACCAAGGTATATGGAGACAAGAACTGTGCACAGTGCTCCGAGTGCGGTCCAACCAAGGTATATGGAGACCAGAACTGTGCACATTGCTCCGAGTGTGGTCTAACCAAGGTATATGGAGACCAGAACTGTACACAGTGCTCCAAGTGTGGTCTAACCAAGGTATATGGAGACCAGAACTGTGCACAGTGCTCCGAGTGTGGTCTAACCAAGGTATATGGAGACCAGAACTGTACACAGTGCGCCAAGTGTGGTCTAACCCAGGTATATGGAGACCAGAACTGTGCACAGTGCTCCGAGTGTGGTCTAACCAAGGTATATGGAGACCAGAACTGTGCACAGTGCTCCGAGTGTGGTCTAACCAAGGTATATGGAGACCAGAACTGTGCACAGTGCTCCGAGTGTGGTCTAACCAAGGTATATGGAGACAAGAACTGTGCACAGTGCTCCGAGTGCGGTCCAACCAAGGTATATGGAGACCAGAACTGTGCACATTGCTCCGAGTGTGGTCTAACCAAGGTATATGGAGACCAGAACTGTACACAGTGCTCCAAGTGTGGTCTAACCAAGGTATATGGAGACCAGAACTGTGCACAGTGCTCCGAGTGTGGTCTAACCAAGGTATATGGAGACCAGAACTGTACACAGTGCTCCAAGTGTGGTCTAACCCAGGTATATGGAGACCAGAACTGTGCACAGTGCTCCGAGTGTGGTCTAACCAAGGTATATGGAGACCAGAACTGTGCACAGTGCTCCGAGTGTGGTCAAACCAAGGTATATGGAGACCAGAACTGTGCACAGTGCTCCGAGTGTGGTCCAACCAAGGTATATGGAGAGTCCATATTTCCTCTCAGTGTCTGATAATTTTCTGCTTAATGGGCTGCAGATCCTCAGGTTAATTCACCCACAATCAGGAAGCCTCCCTCCCCACGGGCCTGACCCCGGGCTCACACTCACACTGAAATCACTATTAAAGGAGTGTTCCTTCACACCCGGGCTCACACTCACACTGAAATCACTATTAAAGGAGTGTTCCTTCACACCCGGGCTCACACTCACACTGAAATCACTATTAAAGGAGTGTTCCTTCAAACCCGGGCTCACACACACACTGAAATCACTATTAAAGGAGTGTTCCTTCACACCCGGGCTCACACTCACACTGAAATCACTATTAAAGGAGTGTTCCTTCACACCCGGGCTCACACTCACACTGAAATCACTATTAAAGGAGTGTTCCTTCACACCCGGGCTCACACACACACTGAAATCACTATTAAAGGAGTGTTCCTTCACACCCGGGCTCACACACACACTGAAATCACTATTAAAGGAGTGTTCCTTCACACCCGGGCTCACACACACACTGAAATCACCATGAAAGGAGTGTTCCTTCACACCCGGGCTCACACTCACACTGAAATCACTATTAAAGGAGTGTTCCTTCACACCCGGGCTCACACACACACTGAAATCATTATTAAAGGAGTGTTCCTTCACACCCGGGCTCACACACACACTGAAATCACTATTAAAGGAGTGTTCCTTCACACCCGGGCTCACACACACACTGAAATCACCATGAAAGGAGTGTTCCTTCACACCCGGGCTCACACTCACACTGAAATCACTATTAAAGGAGTGTTCCTTCACACCCGGGCTCACAAACACACTGAAATCACTATTAAAGGAGTGTTCCTTCACACCCGGGCTCACACTCACACTGAAATCACTATTAAAGGAGTGTTCCTTCACACCCGGGCTCACACACACACTGAAATCACTATTAAAGGAGTGTTCCTTCATACCCGGGCTCACACTCACACTGAAATCACTATTAAAGGAGTGTTCCTTCACACCCGGGCTCACACACACACTGAAATCACTATTAAAGGAGTGTTCCTTCACACCCGGGCTCACACACACACTGAAATCACTATTAAAGAAGTGTTTCTTCACACCCTGGCTCACACACACTGAAATCACTATTAAAGGAGTGTTCCTTCACACCCGGGCTCACACTCACACTGAAATCACTATTAAAGGAGTGTTCCTTCACACCCGGGCTCACACTCACACTGAAATCACTATTAAAGGAGTGTTCCTTCACACCCGGGCTCACACACACTGAAATCACTATTAAAGGAGTGTTCCTTCACATCCGGGCTCACACTCACACTGAAATCACTATTAAAGGAGTGTTCCTTCACACCCGGGCTCACACACACTGAAATTACGATTAAAGGAGAGTTCCTTCACACCCGGGCTCACACTCACACTGAAATCACTATTAAAGGAGTGTTCCTTCACACCCGGGCTCACACACACACTGAAATCACTATTAAAGGAGAGTTCCTTCACACCCGGGCTCACACACACACTGAAATCACTATTAATGGAGTGTTCCTTCACACCCGGGCTCACACTCACACTGAAATCACTATTAAAGGAGTGTTCCTTCACACCCGGGCTCACACACACACTGAAATCACTATTAAAGGAGTGTTCCTTCACACTCGGGCTCACACGCACACTGAAATCACTATTAAAGGAGTGTTCCTTCACACCCGGGCTCACACACACACTGAAATCACTATTAAAAGAGTGTTCCTTCACCCCCGGGCTCACACTCACACTGAAATCACTATTAAAGGAGTGTCCCTTCACACCCGGGCTCACACACACACTGAAATCACTATTAAAGGAGTGTTCCTTCACACCTGGGCTCACACACACACTGAAATCACTATTGAAGGAGTGTTCCTTCACACCCGGGCTCACACTCACACTGAAATCACTATTAAAGGAGTGTTCCTTCACACCCGGGCTCACACACACACTGAAATCACTATTAAAGGAGTGTTCCTTCACACCCGGGCTCACACTCACACTGAAATCACTATTAAAGGAGTGTTCCTTCACACCCGGGCTCACACACACACTGAAATCACTATTAAAGGAGTGTTCCTTCACACCTGGGCTCACACACACACTGAAATCACTGTTGAAGGAGTGCTCCTTCACACCCGGGCTCACAAACACCCTGAAATCACTATTAAAGGAGTGTTCCTTCACACCCGGGCTCACACACACACTTAAATCACTATTAAAGGAGTGTTCCTTCACACCCGGGCTCACACACACACTGAAATCACTATTAAAGGAGTGTTCCTTCACACCCGGGCTCACACACACACTGAAATCACCATTAAAGGAGTGTTCCTTCACACCCGGGCTCACACTCACACTGAAATCACTGTTAAAGGAGTGTTCCTTCACACCCGGGCTCACACACACACTGAAATCACTATTAAAGGAGTGTTCCTTCACACCCGGGCTCACACTCACACTGAAATCACTATTAAAGGAGTGTTCCTTCACACCCGGGCTCACACTCACACTGAAATCACCATTAAAGGAGTGTTCCTTCACACCCGGGCTCACACTCACACTGAAATCACTATTAAAGGAGTGTTCCTTCACACCCGGGCTCACACACACACTGAAATCACTATTAAAGGAGTGTTCCTTCACACCCGGGCTCACACACACTGAAATCACTATTAAAGGAGTGTTCCTTCACACCCGGGCTCACACTCACACTGAAATCACTATTAAAGGAGTGTTCCTTCACACCCGGGCGAACACACACACTGAAATCACTATTTAAGGAGTGTTCCTTCACACCCGGGCTCACACACACTGAAATCACTATTAAAGGAGTGTTCCTTCACACCCGGGCTCACACACACTGAAATCACTATTAAAGGAGTGTTCCTTCACACCCGGGCTCACACACACACTGAAATCACTATTAAATGAGTGTTCCTTCACACCCAGGCTCTCACACGCTCTGAAATCACTATTCTAGGAGTGTTCCTTCACACCCGGGCTCACACTCACACTGAAATCACTATTAAAGGAGTGTTCCTTCACACCCGGGCTCACACACACACTGAAATCACTATTAAAGGAGTGTTCCTTCACACCCGGGCTCACACACACACTGAAATCACCATTAAAGGAGTGTTCCTTCACACCCGGGCTTACACTCACACTGAAATCACTATTAAAGGAGTGTTCCTTCACACCCGGGCTCACACACACACTGAAATCACTATTAAAGGAGTGTTCCTTCACACCCGGGCTCACACACACTGAAATCACGATTAAAGGAGTGTTCCTTCACACCCTGGCTCACACACACTGAAATCACTATTAAAGGAGTGTTCCTTCACACCCGGGCTCACACACACACTGAAATCACTATTAAAGGAGTGTTCCTTCACACCCAGGCTCTCACACACACTGAAATCACTATTAATGTAGTGTTCCTTCACACCCGGGCTCACACACACACTGAAATCACTATTAAAGAAGTGTTCCTTCACACCCGGGCTCACACACACTGAAATCACTATTAAAGGAGTGTTCCTTCACACCCGGGCTCACACACACACTGAAATCACTATTAAAGGAGTGTTCCTTCACACCCAGGCTCTCACACACACTGAAATCACTATTAATGTAGTGTTCCTTCACACCCGGGCTCACACACACACTGAAATCACTATTAAAGAAGTGTTCCTTCACACCCGGGCTCACACACACACTGAAATCACTATTAAAGGAGTGTTCCTTCACACCCAGGCTCTCACACGCTCTGAAATCACTATTCTAGGAGTGTTCCTTCACACCCGGGCTCACACTCACACTCAAATCACTATTAAAGGAGTGTTCCTTCACACCTGGGCTCACACACACACTGAAATCACTGTTGAAGGAGTGTTCCTTCACACCCGGGCTCACACTCACACTGAAATCACTATTAAAGGAGTGTTCCTTCACACCCGGGCTCACACTCACACTGAAATCACTATTAAAGGAGTGTTCCTTCACACCCGGGCTCACACTCACACTGAAATCACTATTAAAGGAGTGTTCCTTCACACCCGGGCTCAGACACACTGAAATCACTATTAAAGGAGTGTTCCTTCACACCCGGGCTCACACTCACACTGAAATCACTATTAAAGGAGTGTTCCTTCACACCCGGGCTCACACTCACACTCAAATCACTATTAAAGGAGTATTCCTTCACACCCGGGCTCACACTCACACTGAAATCACTATTAAAGAAGTGTTCCTTCACACCCGGGCTCACACACACACTGAAATCACTATTAAAGGAGTGTTCCTTCACACCCGGGCTCACACACACTGAAATCACTATTAAAGGAGTGTTCCTTCACACCCAGGCTCTCACACGCTCTGAAATCACTATTCTAGGAGTGTTCCTTCACACCCGGGCTCACACTCACACTCAAATCACTATTCAAGGAGTGTTCCTTCACACCCGGGCTCACACTCACACTCAAATCACTATTCTAGGAGTGTTCCTTCACACCCGGGCTCACACACACTGAAATCACTATTAAAGGAGTGTTCCTTCACACCCGGGCTCACACTCACACTCAAATCACTATTCAAGGAGTGTTCCTTCACACCCGGGCTCACACTCACACTGAAATCACTATTCTAGGAGTGTTCCTTCACACCCGGGCTCACACTCACACTCAAATCACTATTCAAGGAGTGTTCCTTCACACCCGGGCTCACACTCACACTGAAATCACTATTAAAGGAGTGTTCCTTCACACCCGGGCTCACACTCACACTGAAATCACTATTAAAGGAGTGTTCCTTCACACCCGGGCTCACACTCATACTGAAATCACTATTCAAGGAGTGTTCCTTCACACCCGGGCTCACACTCACACTGAAATCACTGTTAAAGGAGTGTTCCTTCACACCCGGGCTCGCATTCACACTCAAATCACTATTAAAGGAGCGTTCCTTCACACCCGGGCTCACACTCACACTGAAATCACTATTCAAGGAGCGTTCCTTCACACCCGGGCTCACACTCACACTGAAATCACTATTAAAGGAGTGTTCCTTCACACCCGGGCTCACACACACACTGAAATCACAATTAAAGGAGTGTTCCTTCACACCCGGGCTCACACACACACTGAAATCACTATTAAAGGAGTGTTCCTTCACACCCGGGCTCACACTCACACTGAAATCACTATTAAAGGAGTGTTCCTTCAAACCCGGGCTCACACTCACACTGAAATCACTATTAAAGGAGTGTTCCTTCACACCCAGGCTCACACACACACTGAAATCACGATTAAAGGAGCGTTCCTTCACACCCGGGCTCACACTCACACTGAAATCACTATTAAAGGAGTGTTCCTTCACACCCAGGCTCACACACACACTGAAATCACGATTAAAGGAGCGTTCCTTCACACCCGGGCTCACACTCACACTGAAATCACTATTAAAGGAGTGTTCCTTCACACCCGGGCTCACACTCACACTGAAATCACTGTTAAAGGAGTGTTCCTTCACACCCGGGCTCACACTCACACTGAAATCACTGTTAAAGGAGTGTTCCTTCACACCCGGGCTCACACTCACACTGAAATCACTATTAAAGGAGTGTTCCTTCACACCCGGGCTCACACTCACACTGAAATCACTGTTAAAGGAGTGTTCCTTCACACCCGGGCTCACACTCACACTGAAATCACTGTTAAAGGAGTGTTCCTTCACACCCGGGCTCACACTCACACTGAAATCACTGTTAAAGGAGTGTTCCTTCACACCCGGGCGAACACACACACTGAAATCACTATTTAAGGAGTGTTCCTTCACACCCGGGCTCACACACACTGAAATCACTATTAAAGGAGTGTTCCTTCACACCCGGGCTCACACACACTGAAATCACTATTAAAGGAGTGTTCCTTCACACCCGGGCTCACACACACACTGAAATCACTATTAAAGGAGTGTTCCTTCACACCCAGGCTCTCACACGCTCTGAAATCACTATTCTTGGAGTGTTCCTTCACACCCGGGCTCACACTCACACTGAAATCACTATTAAAGGAGTGTTCCTTCACACCCGGGCTCACACACACACTGAAATCACTATTAAAGGAGTGTTCCTTCACACCCGGGCTCACACACACACTGAAATCACCATTAAAGGAGTGTTCCTTCACACCCGGGCTCACACTCACACTGAAATCACTATTAAAGGAGTGTTCCTTCACACCCGGGCTCACACACACACTGAAATCACTATTAAAGGAGTGTTCCTTCACACCCGGGCTCACACACACTGAAATCACGATTAAAGGAGTGTTCCTTCACACCCTGGCTCACACACACTGAAATCACTATTAAAGGAGTGTTCCTTCACACCCGGGCTCACACACACACTGAAATCACTATTAAAGGAGTGTTCCTTCACACCCAGGCTCTCACACACACTGAAATCACTATTAATGTAGTGTTCCTTCACACCCGGGCTCACACACACACTGAAATCACTATTAAAGAAGTGTTCCTTCACACCCGGGCTCACACACACTGAAATCACTATTAAAGGAGTGTTCCTTCACACCCGGGCTCACACACACACTGAAATCACTATTAAAGGAGTGTTCCTTCACACCCAGGCTCTCACACACACTGAAATCACTATTAATGTAGTGTTCCTTCACACCCGGGCTCACACACACACTGAAATCACTATTAAAGAAGTGTTCCTTCACACCCGGGCTCACACACACACTGAAATCACTATTAAAGGAGTGTTCCTTCACACCCAGGCTCTCACACGCTCTGAAATCACTATTCTAGGAGTGTTCCTTCACACCCGGGCTCACACTCACACTCAAATCACTATTAAAGGAGTGTTCCTTCACACCCGGGCTCACACTCACACTCAAATCACTATTAAAGGAGTATTCCTTCACACCCGGGCTCACACTCACACTGAAATCACTATTAAAGAAGTGTTCCTTCACACCCGGGCTCACACACACACTGAAATCACTATTAAAGGAGTGTTCCTTCACACCCAGGCTCTCACACGCTCTGAAATCACTATTCTGGGAGTGTTCCTTCACACCCGGGCTCACACTCACACTCAAATCACTATTAAAGGAGTGTTCCTTCACACCTGGGCTCACACACACACTGAAATCACTGTTGAAGGAGTGTTCCTTCACACCCGGGCTCACACTCACACTGAAATCACTATTAAAGGAGTGTTCCTTCACACCCGGGCTCACACTCACACTGAAATCACTATTAAAGGAGTGTTCCTTCACACCCGGGCTCACACTCACACTGAAATCACTATTAAAGGAGTGTTCCTTCACACCCGGGCTCAGACACACTGAAATCACTATTAAAGGAGTGTTCCTTCACACCCGGGCTCACACTCACACTGAAATCACTATTAAAGGAGTGTTCCTTCACACCCGGGCTCACACTCACACTCAAATCACTATTAAAGGAGTATTCCTTCACACCCGGGCTCACACTCACACTGAAATCACTATTAAAGAAGTGTTCCTTCACACCCGGGCTCACACACACACTGAAATCACTATTAAAGGAGTGTTCCTTCACACCCGGGCTCACACACACTGAAATCACTATTAAAGGAGTGTTCCTTCACACCCAGGCTCTCACACGCTCTGAAATCACTATTCTAGGAGTGTTCCTTCACACCCGGGCTCACACTCACACTCAAATCACTATTCAAGGAGTGTTCCTTCACACCCGGGCTCACACTCACACTCAAATCACTATTCTAGGAGTGTTCCTTCACACCCGGGCTCACACACACTGAAATCACTATTAAAGGAGTGATCCTTCACACCCGGGCTCACACTCACACTCAAATCACTATTCAAGGAGTGTTCCTTCACACCCGGGCTCACACTCACACTGAAATCACTATTCTAGGAGTGTTCCTTCACACCCGGGCTCACACTCACACTCAAATCACTATTCAAGGAGTGTTCCTTCACACCCGGGCTCACACTCACACTGAAATCACTATTAAAGGAGTGTTCCTTCACACCCGGGCTCACACTCACACTGAAATCACTATTAAAGGAGTGTTCCTTCACACCCGGGCTCACACTCACACTGAAATCACTATTCAAGGAGCGTTCCTTCACACCCGGGCTCACACTCACACTGAAATCACTATTAAAGGAGTGTTCCTTCACACCCGGGCTCACACACACACTGAAATCACAATTAAAGGAGTGTTCCTTCACACCCGGGCTCACACACACACTGAAATCACTATTAAAGGAGTGTTCCTTCACACCCGGGCTCACACTCACACTGAAATCACTATTAAAGGAGTGTTCCTTCAAACCCGGGCTCACACTCACACTGAAATCACTATTAAAGGAGTGTTCCTTCACACCCAGGCTCACACACACACTGAAATCACGATTAAAGGAGCGTTCCTTCACACCCGGGCTCACACTCACACTGAAATCACTGTTAAAGGAGTGTTCCTTCACACCCAGGCTCACACACACACTGAAATCACGATTAAAGGAGCGTTCCTTCACACCCGGGCTCACACTCACACTGAAATCACTATTAAAGGAGTGTTCCTTCACACCCGGGCTCACACTCACACTGAAATCACTGTTAAAGGAGTGTTCCTTCACACCCGGGCTCACACTCACACTGAAATCACTGTTAAAGGAGTGTTCCTTCACACCCGGGCTCACACTCACACTGAAATCACTATTAAAGGAGTGTTCCTTCACACCCGGGCTCACACTCACACTGAAATCACTGTTAAAGGAGTGTTCCTTCACACCCGGGCTCACACTCACACTGAAATCACTGTTAAAGGAGTGTTCCTTCACACCCGGGCTCACACTCACACTGAAATCACTGTTAAAGGAGTGTTCCTTCACACCCGGGCTCACACTCACACTGAAATCACTATTAAAGGAGTGTTCCTTCACACCCTGGCTCACACTCACCCTGAAATCACTATTAAAGGAGTGTTCCTTCACACCCGGGCTCACACACACACTGAAATCACCATGAAAGGAGTGTTCCTTCACACCCGGGCTCACACACATTGAAATCACTATTAAAGGAGTGTTCCTTCACACCCGGGCTCACAGACACAGAAATCACTATTAAAGGAGCGTTCCTTCACACCCAGGCTCACACTCACACTGAAATCACTATACAAGGAGTGTTCCTTCACACCCGGGCTCACACTCACACTGAAATCACTATTAAAGGAGTGTTCCTTCACACCCGGGCTCACACTCACACTGAAATCACTATTAAAGGAGTGTTCCTTCACACCCGGGCTCACACTCACACTGAAATCACTATTCAAGGAGTGTTCCTTCACACCCGGGCTCACACACACTGAAATCACTATTAAAGGAGTGTTCCTTCACACCCGGGCTCACACTCACACTGAAATCACTATTAAAGGAGTGTTCCTTCACACCCGGGCTCACACACACTGAAATCACTATTAAAGGAGTGTTCCTTCACACCCGGGCTCACACACACACTGAAATCACTATTAAAGGAGTGTTCCTTCACACCCGGGCTCACACACACACTGAAATCACTATTAAAGGAGTGTTCCTTCACACCCGGGCTCACACTCACACTGAAATCACTATTAAAGGAGTGTTCCTTCACACCCGGGCTCACACTCACACTGAAATCACAATTAAAGGAGTGTTCCTTCACACCCGGGCTCACACACACACTGAAATCACTATTAAAGGAGTGTTCCTTCACACCCGGGCTCACACACACACTGAAATCACTATTAAAGGAGTGTTCCTTCACACCCGGGCTCACACTCACACTGAAATCACTATTAAAGGGGTGTTCCCTCACACCCGGGCTCACACACACACTGAAATCACTATTAAAGGAGTGTTCCTTCACACCCGGGCTCACACTCACACTGAAATCACTATTAAAGGAGTGTTCCTTCACACCCGGGCTCACACACACACTGAAATCACTATTAAAGGAGTGTTCCTTCACACCCGGGCTCACACACTCTGAAATCACTGTTAAAGGAGTGTTCCTTCACACCCGGGCTCACACTCGCACTGAAATCACTATTAAAGGAGTGTTCCTTCACACCCGGGCTCACACACACTGAAATCACTATTGAAGGAGTGTTCCTTCACACCCGGGCTCACACACACACTGAAATCACTATTAAAGGAGTGTTCCTTCACACCCGGGCTCACACTCACACTGAAATCACTATTAAAGGAGTGTTCCTTCTCACCCGGGCTCACACACACACTGAAATCACTATTAAAGGAGTGTTCCTTCACACCCGGGCTCACACTCACACTGAAATCACTATTAAAGGAGTGTTCCTTCACACCCGGGCTCACACTCACACTGAAATCACTATTAAAGGAGTGTTCCTTCACACCCGGGCTCACACTCACACTGAAATCACTATTCAAGGAGTGTTCCTTCACACCCGGGCTCACACTCACACTGAAATCACTATTAAAGGAGTGTTCCTTCACACCCGGGCTCACACACACACTGAAATCACTATTAAAGGAGTGTTCCTTCACACCCGGGCTCACACTCACACTGAAATCACTATTAAAGGAGTGTTCCTTCACACCCGGGCTCACACACACACTGAAATCACTATTAAAGGAGTGTTCCTTCACACCCGGGCTCACACTCACACTCAAATCACTATTGAAGGAGTGTTCCTTCACACCCGGGCCCCTCCTGGATTAACAGACACTGAGGAAACAATCATTTGAATTCATATTTTTATTGTGCTCATTAGTCCGATGGACAGTAAGATTTCATGCCTGTTTATAGCTCAGTTAGTACAGTATATTAATGGTTTTGTGAACGAACACACACACACACAGCAGAGGGTACAGTTCGGAGTTAATCTCAGTCTGCCCGTCCATGATCACAGATTGAGACCACTGACCGATCATCGAGGGGTCAGGGGTTATATTATATCCAGGATAAAACACAGGGCGAGTGTGTCACAGGGGAGGGTCACACGAGGGGGTCAGGGGTTATATTATAGACAGGATAAAACACAGGGCGAGTGTGTCACAGGGAGGGTCACACGAGGGGGTCAGGGGTTATATTATATCCAGGATAAAACACAGGGCGAGTGTGTCACAGGGGAGGGTCACACGGGGGGGGTCAGGGGTTATATTATAGACAGGATAAAACACAGGGCGAGTGTGTCACAGGGGAGGGTCACACGAGGGGGGTCAGGGGTTATATTATAGACAGGATAAAACACAGGGCGAGTGTGTCACAGGGGAGGGTCACACGAGGGGGGTCAGGGGTTATATTATAGACAGGATAAAACACAGGGCGAGTGTGTCACAGGGGAGGGTCACACGAGGGGGGTCAGGGGTTATATTATAGACAGGATAAAACACAGGGCGAGTGTGTCACAGGGGAGGGTCACACGGGGGGGGTCAGGGGTTATATTATAGACAGGATAAAACACAGGGCGAGTGTGTCACAGGGGAGGGTCACACGAGGGGGGTCAGGGGTTATATTATAGACAGGATAAAACACAGGGCGAGTGTGTCACAGGGGAGGGTCACACGAGGGGGTCAGGGGTTATATTATAGACAGGATAAAACACAGGGCGAGTGTGTCACAGGGGAGGGTC
>NW_027139607.1:127500-137446 GCF_035084215.1 Heptranchias perlo | reverse complement strand
TGCAAATTTTTTCCTTTCAAGTATTTATCCAGTTCCCTTTTGAAGGCCATGATTGAATCTGTCTCCACCACCCCCTCGGGCACTGCATTCCAGATCCTAACCACTCGCTGTGTAAAAAAGTTTTTCCTCATGTCACCTTTGGTTCTTTTGCCAATCACCTTAAATCTATGTCCTCTGGTTCTAGACTCTTCCGCAAATGGGAACAGTTTCTGTCTATCTACTCTGTCTAGGCCTTTCATGATTTTGAATACCTCTATCAAATCTCCTCGCAACCGTCTCTGTTCCAAGGAGAACAACCCCAGCTTCTCCAGTCCATCCACGTAACTAAAAGGGGGAGGAGAGAGGGGGAGGGGGAGGGGGAGGAGGAGGAGAGAGGGGGAGGGGGAGGGGGAGGAGAGAGGGGGAGGGGGAGGAGAGAGGGGGAGGGGGAGGGGGGAGGGGGAGGGGGAGGAGTGAGGGGGAGGGGGGAGGAGAGAGGGGGAGGGGGAGGAGAGAGGGGGAGGGGGAGGGAGTGTGTGGGAGGGGGGAGAGAGTGTGAGGGGGAGGAGTGAGGGAGGAGAGGGTGAGGAGTGAGGGAGGAGAGGGGGAGTGAGAGTGTGAGGGGGAGGAGTGAGGGAGGAGTGAGTGTGAGGGGGAGGAGTGAGGGAGGAGAGAGGGTGAGTGAGAGTGTGAGGGGGAGGAGAGGGGGAGTGAGGGGGAGGAGTGAGGGAGGAGAGAGGGGGAGTGTGGGGGTGAGGGGAAGGAGTGAGGGAGGAGAGAGGGGAAGGAGTGAGAGGGTGAGGGGAAGGAGTGAGAGGGTGAGGGGAAGGAGTGAGAGGGTGAGGGGAAGGAGTGAGAGGGTGAGGGGAAGGAGTGAGAGGGTGAGGGGAAGGAGTGAGAGGGTGAGGGGAAGGAGTGAGAGGGTGAGGGGAAGGAGTGAGAGGGTGAGGGGAAGGAGTGAGAGGGTGAGGGGAAGGAGTGAGAGGGTGAGGGGAAGGAGTGAGAGGGTGAGGGGAAGGAGTGAGAGGGTGAGGGGAAGGAGTGAGAGGGTGAGGGGAAGGAGTGAGAGGGTGAGGGGAAGGAGTGAGAGGGTGAGGGGAAGGAGTGAGAGGGTGAGGGGAAGGAGTGAGAGGGTGAGGGGAAGGAGTGAGAGGGTGAGGGGAAGGAGTGAGAGGGTGAGGGGAAGGAGTGAGAGGGTGAGGGGAAGGAGTGAGAGGGTGAGGGGAAGGAGTGAGAGGGTGAGGGGAAGGAGTGAGAGGGTGAGGGGAAGGAGTGAGAGGGTGAGGGGAAGGAGTGAGAGGGTGAGGGGAAGGAGTGAGAGGGGGAGGGGAGAGTGAGAGGGGGAGGGAGAGTGAGGGGAGGGGAGAGTGTGAGGGGGAGGGGAGAGTGTGAGGGGGAGGGAGAGTGTGAGGGGGAGGGGAGAGTGTGAGGGGGAGGGGAGAGTGTGAGGGGGAGGGGAGAGTGTGTGAGGGGGAGGGGAGAGTGTGAGGGGGAGGGGAGAGTGTGAGGGGGAGGGGAGAGTGTGAGGGGGAGGGGAGAGTGTGAGGGGGAGGGGAGTGAGTGTGAGGGGGAGGGGAGAGTGTGAGGGGGAGGGGAGTGAGTGTGAGGGGGAGGGGAGAGTGTGAGGGGGTGGGGAGAGTGTGAGGGGGAGGGGAGAGTGTGAGGGGGAGGGGAGAGTGTGAGGGGGGAGGGGGAGAGTGTGAGGGGGAGGGGAGAGTGTGAGGGGGAGGGGAGAGTGTGAGGGGGAGGGAGGTGTGAGGGGTGGGGAGAGTGTGAGGGGGAGGGGAGAGTGTGGGGGGGGGGAGAGTGTGGGGGGAGGGGAGTGTGTGGGGGAGGGGGTGAGTGTGAGGGGGTGGGTGAGGTGTGAGGGGGTGGGGAGAGTGTGAGGGGGAGGGGAGAGTGTGAGGGGGAGGGGAGGTGTGAGGGGGTGGGGAGTGTGTGTGGGGGAGGTGGGAGGGTGAGGGTGGGTGAGGTGTGGGGGTGGGGTGAGGTGTGGGGGGTGGAGTGTGTGAGGGGGTGGGGAGTGTGTGGGGGGTGGTGTGGGTGGTGAGGGGGTGGAGTGTGGGGGGTGGGGTGAGTGTGTGGGGGTGGGTGTGGGTGGGAGGGGGGTGGTGGGTGGGGGGTGGAGGTGGGGAGGTGTGGGGGTGAGGGTGTGTGAGGGTGGGGTGTGGGGGGTGTGGGGGTGGTGGTTGGGGGTGTGTGGGGGTGTGGGGAGGGTGAGGGGTGAGGGGGAGGTGTGTGGGGTGGGGGGAGGAGTGTGAGGGTGTGGGGAGGAGTGAGAGGGTGAGGGGAAGGAGTGAGAGGGTGAGGGGTGGTGTGTGAGGGTGAGGGGTGGAGGTGGTGGGGTGAGGGTGGGTGGAGTGGTGGGTGAGGGGAAGGGTTGTGAGGGTGAGGGGGTGGAGGTTGTGGGGTGGGGTGGGTGGAGGGTGTGGGGGTGGGTGTGGTGAGGGGAGGGTGAGGGGAAGGAGTGAGAGGGTGAGGGGAAGGAGTGAGAGGGTGAGGGGAAGGAGTGAGAGGGTGAGGGGAAGGAGTGAGAGGGTGAGGGGAAGGAGTGAGAGGGTGAGGGGAAGGAGTGAGGGGGAGGGGAGAGTGTGAGGGGGAGGGGAGAGTGTGAGGGGGAGGGGAGAGTGTGAGGGGGAGGGGAGAGTGTGAGGGGGAGGGGGAGAGTGTGAGGGGGAGGGGAGAGTGTGAGGGGGAGGGGAGAGTGTGAGGGGGAGGGGGAGGAGGAGGGGAAGGAGGGGAAGTGGAAGTGTGAGGAGGAGGAGAGAGGGGGAGGGGGAGTGTGAGGGGGAGGAGGAGGAGAGAGGGGGAGGGAGAGTGTGAGGGGGAGGAGGAGGAGAGGGGGAGTGAGAGTGTGAGGGGAAGGAGAGAGGGGGAGTGAGAGTGTGAGGGGGAGGAGAGAGTGTGAGGGGGAGGGGGTGATTTTGGGGTCCGGGCCCGGAGTGGAAATGACGATTTTGAGGGAGACCGGAAGTTGGACTCTCTCTCTCTCTCCCCAGCCCCTGGTCGTGCGATCTCCCCAGCCCCTGGTCGTGCGATCTCCCCAGCCCCTGGTCGTGCGATCTCCCCAGCCCCTGGTCGTGCGATCTCCCCAGCCCCTGGTCGTGCGATCTCCCCAGCCCCTGGTCGTGCGATCTCCCCAGCCCCTGGTCGTGCGATCTCCCCAGAAGTTCCCTCAGTGGATGTTCCAGTTCTGATGGTGGAGGTGAAAACCTCGAGGTTTCCGGGAACAGAGAGCGGGGAGTCTGAGAGAAGTGAGTAATAATGAAATCAATAAAAACTAATGTCAATCAGAGAAACAAATAAAGATAAAATGACTGAGCACTTGAACAAATCTGAGCTGATCAAAGAGAGTCAGCATGGACTGGTGAAGGGCGGGTCATGTCTGACTGATGTGGTTCAATATTGTTGAATGTGGTTCAACATTGAATACAGGAGTTGGGATGTCTTGTTGAAGTTGTACAGGACATTAGTAAGGCCACACTTGGAATACTGTGTACAGCTCTGGTCACCCTATTATAGAAAGGATATTATTAAACTAGAAAGAATGCAGAAAAGATTTACTAGGATGCTCCCGGGACTTGATGGTTTGACTTACAGGGAGAGGTTAGACAGACTGGGACTTTTTTCCCTGGAGAGTAGGAGGTTTAGGGGTGATCTTATAGAAGTCTATAAAATAATGAGGGGCATAGATAAGGTAGATAGTCAAAATCTTTTCCCAAAGGTAGGGGAGTCTATAACGAGGGGGCATAGATTTAAGGTGAGAGGGGAGAGATACAAAAGGGTCCAGAGGGGCAATTTTTTCACTCAAAGGGTGGTGAGTGTCTGGAACGAGCTGCCAGAGGCAGTAGTAGAGGCGGGTACAATTTTGTCTTTTAAAAAGCATTTGGACAGTTACATGGGTAAGATGGGTATAGAGGGATATGGGCCAAGTGCAGGCAATTGGGACTAGCTTAGTGGTATAAACTGGGCGACATGGACATGTTGGGCCGAAGGGCCTGTTTCCATGTTGTAAACTTCTATGATTCTATAAGAGAGGAGGGGGAGTTGTGTTCTTGATTAGGGAGAACATCACGGCAGTAGTGAGAGGGGATATATCCGAGGGTTCGCCCACGGAGTCTATATGGGTAGAACTGAAAAATAAGAAGGGAGAGATCACGTTGATAGGATTGTACTACAGACCCCCAAATAGTCAACGGGAAATTGAGGAGCAAATATGTAAGGAGATTACAGACAGCTGCAAGAAAAATAGGGTGGTAATAGTAGGGGACTTTAACTTTCCCAACATTGACTGGAACAGCCATAGCATTAGGGGCTTGGATGGAGAGAAATTTGTTGAGTGTATTCAGGAGGAATTTCTCATTCAGTATCTGGATGGCTCGACTAGAGAGGGGGCAAAACTTGACCTCCTTGGGAAATAAGGAAGGACAGGTGACAGAAGTGTTAGTGAGGGATCACTTTGGGACCAGTGATCATAATTCCATTAGTTTTAAGATAGCTATGGAGAATGATAGGTCTGGCCCAGAAGTTAAAATTCTAAATTGGGGAAAGGCCAATTTTGATGGTATTAGACAGGAACTTTCAGAAGTTGATTGGGAGAGTCTGTTGGCAGGCAAAGGGACGTCTGGTAAGTGGGAGGCTTTCAAAAGTGTGTTAACCAGGGTTCAGGGTAAGCACATTCCTTATAAAGTGAAGGGCAAGGCTGGTAGAAGTAGGGAACCTTGGATGACTCGGGGGATTGAGGCCCTAGTCAGAAAGAAGAAGGAGGCATATGACATGCATAGACAGCTGGGATCAAGTGGATCCCTTGAAGAGTATAGAGATTGCCAGAGTAGAGTTAAGAGAGAAATCAGGAGGGCAAAAAGGGGATATGAGATTGCTTTGGCAGATAAGGCAAAGGAGAATCCAAAGAGCTTCTACAAATACATAAAGGGCAAAAGAGTAAGTAGGGAGAGAGTAGGGCCTCTTAAGGATCAACAAGGTCATCTATGTGCGGAACCACTAGAGATGGGTGAGATCCTAAATGACTATTTCGCATCGGTATTTACGGTTGAGAAAGGCATGGATGTTAGGGAACTTGGGGAAATAAATAGTGATGTCTTGAGGGGTGTACATATTACAGAGAGGGAGGTGCTGGAAGTCTTAACGCGCATCAAGGTAGATAAATCTCCGGGACCTGATGAAATGTATTCCAGGACGTTATGGGAGGTTAGGGAGAAAATTGCGGGTCCCTTAGCAGAGATATTTGAATCATCGACAGCTACAGGTGAGGTGCCTGAAGATTGGAGGGTTGCAAATGTTGTGCCTTTGTTTAAGAAGGGCGGCAGGGAAAAGCCTGGGAACTACAGACCGGTGAGCCTGACATCTGTAGTGGGTAAGTTGTTAGAGGGTATTCTGAGAGACAGGATCTACGGGCATTTGGAGAGGCAGGGAATGATTAGGAACAGTCAGCATGGTTTTGTGAGAGGAAAATCATGTCTCACGAATTTGATTGAGTTTTTTGAAGGGGTAACCAAGAAGACAGATGAGGGCTGTGCAGTAGGCGTGGTCTACATGGACTTTAGCAAAGCCTTTGACAAGGTACCGCATGGTAGGTTGTTACATAAGGTTAAATCTCACGGGATCCAAGGTGAGGTAGCCAATTGGATACAAAATTGGATTGACGACAGAAGACAGAGGGTGGTTGTAGAGGGTTGTGTTTCAAACTGGAGGCCTGTGTCCAGCGATGTGCCTCAGGGATCGGTGCTGGGTCCGCTGTTATTTGTTATTTATATTAATGATTTGGATGAGAATTTAGGAGGCATGGTTAGTAAGTTTGCAGATGACACCAAGATTGGTGGCATTGTGGACAGTGAAGAAGGTTATCTAGGATTGCAACGGGATCTTGATAAATTGGGCCAGTGGGCCGATGAATGGCAGATGGAGTTTAATTTAGATAAATGTGAGGTGATGCATTTTGGTAGATCGAATCGGGCCAGGACCTACTCCGTTAATGGTAGGGCGTTGGGGAGAGTTATAGAACAAAGAGATCTAGGAGTACAGGTTCATAGCTCCTTGAAAGTGGAGTCACAGGTGGATAGGGTGGTGAAGAAGGCATTCGGCATGCTTGGTTTCATTGGTCAGAACATTGAATACAGGAGTTGGGATGTCTTGTTGAAGTTGTACAAGACATTAGTAAGGCCATACTTGGAATACTGTGTACAGTTCTGGTCACCCTATTATAGAAAGGATATTATTAAACTAGAAAGAGTGCAGAAAAGATTTACTAGGATGCTACCGGGACTTGATAGTTTGACTTTTCGGGAGAGGTTGGATAGACTGAGACTTTTTTCCCTGGAGAGTAGGAGGTTAAGGGGTGATCTTATAGAAGTCCATAAAATAATGAGGGGCATAGATAAGGTAGACAGTCAAAATCTTTTCCCAAAGGTAGGGGAGTCGATAACGACGGGGCATAGATTTAAGGTGAGAGGGGAGAGATACAAAAGGGTCCAGAGGGGCAATTTTTTCACTCAAAGGGTGGTGAGTGTCTGGAACGAGCTGCCAGAGGCAGTAGTAGAGGTGGGTACAATTTTGTTTTTTAAAAAGCATTTGGGACAGTTACATGGGTAAGATGGGTATAGAGGGATATGGGCCAAGTGCAGGCAACTGGGACTAGCTTAGTGGTATAAACTGGGCGACATGGACATGTTGGGCCGAAGGGCCTGTTTCCATGTTGTAAACTTCTATGATTCTATGATTCTAAAGGCCCTCATCCCTGGAATCATTCTAGTAAATCTCTTCTGCACCCTCTCTAAGGCCTTCACATCTTTCCTAAAGTGCGGTGCCCAGAACTGGACACAATACTCCAGTTGTGGCCAAACCAGTGTTTTATAAAGGTTCATCATGACTTCCTTGCTTTTGTACTCTATGCCTCTATTTATGAAGCCCAAGATCCCGTATGCTTTTTTAACCGCTTTCTCAACCTGCCCTGCCACCTTCAACGATTTGTGCACATATACCCCCAGATCTCTCTGTTCCTGTACCCCTTTTAGAATTGTGCCCTCTAGTTTATATTGCCTCTCCTCATTTTTCCTACCGAAATGTATCACTTCAAATTTTTCTGCGTTAAATTTCATCTGCCACGTGTCTGCCCATGCCACCAGCCTGTTTATATCCTCTTGAAGTCTATCACTATCCTCCTCACTGTTTACTACACTTCCAAGTTTCGTGTTAGCTGCAAATTTTGAAATTGTGCCCTGTACACCCAAGTCCAAGTCATTAATATATATCAAGAAAAGCAGTGGTCCCAGCACTGACCCCTGGGGAACACCACTGCACATCTCCCTCCAGTCCGAAAAACAACCATTCACCACTACTCTCTGTTTCCTGTTACTTAGCCAGTTTTGTATCCATGCTGCTACTGCCCCCTTTATTCCATGGGCTTCAATCTTGATGATAAGCCTGTTATGCAGCACTTTATCAAAGCCTTTTGAAAGTCCATATTCACCACATTAAGTGCATTGCCCTCATCGACCCTCCCTGTTACCTCATCAAAAATCTCTATCAGGTTAGTTAAACATGGTTTGCCTTTAACAAATGGCTTTCCCTAATTAATCCACACTTGTTCAAGTGACTACTAATTTTGTCCCGGATCATTGTTTCCTAAAGTTTCCCCACCACTGAGGTTAAACTGACTGGCCTGTAGTTGCTGGGTTTATCCTTACACCCTTTTTTGAACAAGGATGTAACATTTGCAATTCTCCAGTCCTCTGGCACCATCCCCATATCTATGGATGTTTGGAAGATTATGGCCAGTACCTCCGCAATTTCCACCCTTACTTCCCTCAGCAACTTGGGTGCATCCCATCCGGACCGGGTGACTTATTTACTTTAAGTACAGCCAGCCTTTCTTGTACCTCCTCTTCATCAATTTTTAGCCCATCCAGTATCTCAACTACATCTTCTTTTACTGTGACTCTGGCAGCATTTTCTTCCTTGGTAAAGACAGATGTAAAGTCCTCATTGAGTACCTCGGCCATGCCTTCTGCCTCCATGAGTGGATCTCCTTTTTGGTCCCTAATCGGCCCCATCCCTCCTCTTACTACCTGTTTACTGTTTATATGCCTGTTGAAGACTTTTAGATTCCCTTTCATGTTTGCCGTCAGTCTGTTCTCATACTCTCTCTCTGCCCCTCTTATTTCCTTTTTCACTTCCCCTCTGAACTTTCTATATTCACCTTCCCTGTTTCGCCCATTAGAATAAGAAGTGGACACACATACAGGATGGGCTCAGGTGTGACTCAGTGGTTGCACTCTCACCTCTGAGTCACAAGGTTGTGGGTTCAGGGCCAGCCCCGGGACTTGAGTGCGGTGTTGAGGGAGTTCTGTACTGCCCTTCGGGTGAGACAATGTCACGTTCACCTGTTCAGGTGAATGGAAAAGATCAGGGAGGGGTTGAAGCAGTGTGGGAGAGCATTGAATTCCCTCCTCCTCTACCTCCCTCTCTTTTCTCCACCCCCCCCCCCCGCTTCCTCAACCTCCCTCTCCTCTGTTCCCCCCTCCCCCTCCAGTTGCTCACCTCTTTCTTTTTATTCCCAGTGATGATGAGCTGATCCCGTACGACCTGTCAGCTGACACAGAGCTGCGGAGGAGTCGAGCCCCGGTCTATGTCAGCGACTGTGTGGAAGGTAACTTTGTACCTCGTCAGTGAGTGACCGGTCAGTGAGGGGGGGGGCGGGCACCGAGTGACCGGTCAGTGAGGGGGGGGCGGGCACCGAGTGACCGGTCGGTGAGGGGGGGGCGGGCACCGAGTGACCGGTCGGTGATGGGGGGGCGGGCACCGAGTGACCGGTCGGTGAGGGGGGGGGCGGGCACCGAGTGACCGGTCGGTGAGGGGGGGGCAGGCACCGAGTGACCGGTCGGTGAGGGGGGGGCGGGCACCGAGTGACCGGTCGGTGAGGGGGGGGCACCGAGTGACCGGTCGGTGAGGGGGGGGCGGGCACCGAGTGACCGGTCGGTGAGGGGGGGGCACCGAGTGACCGGTCGGTGAGGGGGGGGCACCGAGTGACCGGTCAGTGAGGGGGGGGGGTGGGCACCGAGTGACCGGTCGGTGAGGGGGGGGCGGGCACCGAGTGACCGGTCGGTGAGGGGGGGGCGGGCACCGAGTGACCGGTCGGTGAGGGGGGGGCACCGAGTGACCGGTCGGTGAGGGGGGGGCACCGAGTGACCGGTCGGTGAGGGGGGGGCACCGAGTGACCGGTCGGTGAGGGGGGGGGCACCGAGTGACCGGTCGGTGAGGGGGGGCACCGAGTGACCGTGAGCTGCGGTGTCACTCTGTTATAATCACTGCCCGTGACCGACAAACTGTAAGTGAAGCCCGGTTTTGATTGGACTGTGTGTGTTCTTTATTAATAAACTTTACAGGGAATTGCTTTGAATGAGCCTCTCACTCATTCTGTGTCCAGTGACTGGACCATCTGGAGCTCCCAGGTGGCATTAAACAGTGGCCTTTGTTGAGCAGGCTGAGGGCGGGCATTGTGTTCACATCCCCCACCCCCCTCCCAAAAAAAACCCAGCCCCCTCCCCACCCCCCCCACTGTTCGCGGGGAGGTTGGAACAGATTCTTTTTATTATTTTGCCGATTCCATTTTTTGTGTGTCGAGCGACAGGATCACTGTCTGTTACTCCCCGCCCGCCCCGACTGGACTCTGATTTCCCGTCTCTTTTACAGTCCTGATGACGTCTGAGGATCCGGAACGAGTCGAGGTCACTTTGAAGGTTGTGGAGAACCTGATTAGAAAGAATCCAACCGCGACGAGAGAGGTGAGGGGGGTGGGGGTGGGGGGGTGGGGGGGTGCAGTGTGTAGTGACGGATACCCGGCGCTGGCCCCGGCCCCGGCGCTGGCCCCGATCGCGCCCCGGACCTGGCCCCGGCTCCGATCCGGCCCCGGCCCGGACACTGACCCCGGAGTGTGGGAATTGTTGTATTT